>NC_068444.1:1356400-1580819 GCF_023373465.1 Oncorhynchus keta
GTCTGCTTTCTACTGTCATTATATTACCCTGGTCTACCATCTACTGTCATTATATTACCCTGGTCTACTTTCTACTGTCATTATATATTACCCTGGTCTACAATCTACTGTCATTATATTACCCTGGTCTACCATCTACTGTCATTATATTACCCTGGTCTACCATCTACTGTCATTATATTACCCTGGTCTACCATCTACTGTCATTATATTACCCTGGTCTACCATCTACTGTCATTATATTTCCCTGGTCTACCATCTACTGTCATTATATTACCCTGGTCTACTTTCTACTGTCATTATATTACCCTGGTCTACCATCTACTGTCATTATATTACCCTGGTCTACCATCTACTGTCATTATATTACCCTGGTCTACTACTCTACTGTCAATCTACTGTATATTACCCTGGTCTACCATCTACTGTCATTATATTACCTGGTCTACCATCTACTGTCATTATATTACCCTGGTCTACCATCTACTGTCATTATATTACCCTGGTCTACCATCTACTGTCATTATATTACCCTGGTCTACCATCTACTGTCATTATATTACCCTGGTCTACCATCTACTGTCATTATATTACCCTGGTCTACCATCTACTGTCATTATATTACCCTGGTCTACCATCTACTGTCATTATATTACCCTGGTCTACCATCTACTGTCATTATATTACCCTGGTCTACCATCTACTGTCATTATATTACCCTGGTCTACCATCTACTGTCATTATATTACCCTGGTCTACCATCTACTGTCATTATATTACCCTGGTCTACCATCTACTGTCATTATATTACCCTGGTCTACCATCTACTGTCATTATATTTCCCTGGTCTACCATCTACTGTCATTATATTACCTGGTCTACTGTCATTATATTACCCTGGTCTACTCTACTGTCATTATATTACCCTGGTCTACCATCTACTGTCATTATATTACCCTGGTCTACCATCTACTGTCATTATATTACCCTGGTCTACCATCTACTGTCATTATATTACCCTGGTCTACCATCTACTGTCATTATATTACCCTGGTCTACTTTCTACTGTCATTATATTACCCTGGTCTACCATCTACTGTCATTATATTACCCTGGTCTACCATCTACTGTCATTATATTACCCTGGTCTACCATCTACTGTCATTATATTACCCTGGTCTACCATCTACTGTCATTATATTACCCTGGTCTACCATCTACTGTCATTATATTACCCTGGTCTACCATCTACTTTCATTATATTACCCTGGTCTACCATCTACTGTCATTATATTACCCTGGTCTACCCTCTACTGTCATTATATTACCCTGGTCTACCATCTGCTGTCATTATAATACCCTGGTCTACCATCTGCTGTCATTATAATACCCTGGTATACCATCTACTTTCATTATATTACCCTGGTCTACCATCTACTGTCATTATATTACCCTGGTCTACCATCTACTGTCATTATGTCATTATATTACCCTGGTCTACCATCTACTGTCATTATATTACCCTGGTCTACAATCTACTGTCATTATATTACCCTGGTCTACCATCTACTGTCATTATATTACCCTGGTCTACCATCTACTGTCATTATATTACCCTGGTCTACCATCTACTGTCATTATATTACCCTGGTCTACCATCTACTGTCATTATATTACCCTGGTCTACCATCTACTGTCATTATATTACCCTGGTCTACCATCTACTGTCATTATATTACCCTGGTCTACTTCTACTGTCATTATATTACCCTAGTCTACTTTCTACTGTCATTATATTACCCTGGTCTACCATCTACTGTCATTATATTACCCTGGTCTACCATCTACTGTCATTATATTACCCTGGTCTACCATCTACTGTCATTATATTACCCTGGTCTACCATCTACTGTCATTATATTACCCTGGTCTACCATCTACTGTCATTATATTACCCTGGTCTACCATCTACTGTCATTATTACCCTGGTCTACCATCTACTGTCATTATATTACCCTGGTCTACCATCTACTGTCATTATATTACCCTGGTCTACCATCTACTGTCATTATATTACCCTGGTCTACCATCTACTGTCATTATATTACCCTGGTCTACCATCTACTGTCATTATATTACCCTGGTCTACCATCTACTGTCATTATATTACCCTGGTCTACCATCTACTGTCATTATATTACCCTGGTCTACCATCTACTGTCATTATATTACCCTGGTCTACCATCTACTGTCATTATATTACCCTGGTCTACCATCTACTGTCATTATATTACCCTGGTCTACCATCTACTGTCATTATATTACCCTGGTCTACCATCTACTGTCATTATATTACCCTGGTCTACCATCTACTGTCATTATATTACCCTGGTCTACCATCTACTGTCATTATATTACCCTGGTCTACCATCTACTGTCATTATATTACCCTGGTCTACCATCTACTGTCATTATATTACCCTGGTCTACCATCTACTGTCATTATATTACCCTGGTCTACCATCTACTGTCATTATATTACCCTGGTCTACCATCTACTGTCATTATATTACCCTGGTCTACCATCTACTGTCATTATATTACCCTGGTCTACCATCTACTGTCATTATATTACCCTGGTCTACCATCTACTGTCATTATATTACCCTGGTCTACCATCTACTGTCATTATATTACCCTGGTCTACCATCTACTGTCATTATATTACCCTGGTCTACCATCTACTGTCATTATATTACCCTGGTCTACCATCTACTGTCATTATATTACCCTGGTCTACCATCTACTGTCATTATATTACCCTGGTCTACCATCTACTGTCATTATATTACCCTGGTCTACCATCTACTGTCATTATATTACCCTGGTCTACCATCTACTGTCATTATATTACCCTGGTCTACCATCTACTGTCATTATATTACCCTGGTCTACCATCTACTGTCATTATATTACCCTGGTCTACCATCTACTGTCATTATATTACCCTGGTCTACCATCTACTGTCATTATATTACCCTGGTCTACCATCTACTGTCATTATATTACCCTGGTCTACCATCTACTGTCATTATATTACCCTGGTCTACCATCTACTGTCATTATATTACCCTGGTCTACCATCTACTGTCATTATATTACCCTGGTCTACTTTCTACTGTCATTATATTACCCTGGTCTACCATCTACTGTCATTATATTACCCTGGTCTACCATCTACTGTCATTATATTACCCTGGTCTACCATCTACTGTCATTATATTACCCTGGTCTACCATCTACTGTCATTATATTACCCTGGTCTACCATCTACTGTCATTATATTACCCTGGTCTACCATCTACTGTCATTATATTACCCTGGTCTACCATCTACTGTCATTATATTACCCTGGTCTACCATCTACTGTCATTATATTACCCTGGTCTACCATCTACTGTCATTATATTACCCTGGTCTACCATCTACTGTCATTATATTACCCTGGTCTACCATCTACTGTCATTATATTACCCTGGTCTACCATCTACTGTCATTATATTACCCTGGTCTACCATCTACTGTCATTATATTACCCTGGTCTACCATCTACTGTCATTATATTACCCTGGTCTACCATCTACTGTCATTATATTACCCTGGTCTACCATCTACTGTCATTATATTACCCTGGTCTACCATCTACTGTCATTATATTACCCTGGTCTACCATCTACTGTCATTATATTACCCTGGTCTACCATCTACTGTCATTATATTACCCTGGTCTACCATCTACTGTCATTATATTACCCTGGTCTACCATCTACTGTCATTATATTACCCTGGTCTACCATACTGTCATTATATTACCCTGGTCTACCATCTACTGTCATTATATTACCCTGGTCTACCATCTTCTACTGTCATTATATTACCCTGGTCTACCATCTACTGTCATTATATTACCCTGGTCTACCATCTACTGTCATTATATTACCCTGGTCTACCATCTACTGTCATTATATTACCTGGTCTACCATCTACTGTCATTATATTACCCTGGTCTACCATCTACTGTCATTATATTACCCTGGTCTACCATCTACTGTCATTATATTACCCTGGTCTACCATCTACTGTCATTATATTACCCTGGTCTACCATCTACTGTCATTATATTACCCTGGTCTACCATCTACTGTCATTATATTACCCTGGTCTACCATCTACTGTCATTATATTACCCTGGTCTACCATCTACTGTCATTATATTACCCTGGTCTACCATCTACTGTCATTATATTACCCTGGTCTACCATCTACTGTCATTATATTACCCTGGTCTACCATCTCTACTGTCATCATTATATTACCCTGGTCTACCATCTACTGTCATTATATTACCCTGGTCTACCATCTACTGTCATTATATTACCCTGGTCTACCATCTACTGTCATTATATTACCCTGGTCTACCATCTACTGTCATTATATTACCCTGGTCTACTTTCTCTACTGTCATTATATTACCCTGGTCTACCCTCTACTGTCATTATATTACCCTGGTCTACCATCTACTGTCATTATATTACCCTGGTCTACCATCTACTGTCATTATATTACCCTGGTCTACCTACTGTCATTATATTACCCTGGTCTACTTCTACTGTCATTATATTACCCTGGTCTACCATCTACTGTCATTATATTACCCTGGTCTACCATCTACTGTCATTATATTACCCTGGTCTACCATCTACTGTCATTATATTACCCTGGTCTACCATCTACTGTCATTATATTACCCTGGTCTACCATCTACTGTCATTATATTACCCTGGTCTACCATCTACTGTCATTATATTACCCTGGTCTACCATCTACTGTCATTATATTACCCTGGTCTACCATCTACTGTCATTATATTACCCTGGTCTACCATCTACTGTCATTATATTACCCTGGTCTACCATCTACTGTCATTATATTACCCTGGTCTACCATCTACTGTCATTATATTACCCTGGTCTACCATCTACTGTCATTATATTACCCTGGTCTACCATCTACTGTCATTATATTACCCTGGTCTACCATCTACTGTCATCATTATATTACCCTGGTCTACCATCTACTGTCATTATATTACCCTGGTCTACCATCTACTGTCATTATATTACCCTGGTCTACCATCTACTGTCATTATATTACCCTGGTCTACCATCTACTGTCATTATATTACCCTGGTCTACCATCTACTGTCATTATATTACCCTGGTCTACCATCTACTGTCATTATATTACCCTGGTCTACCATCTACTGTCATTATATTACTGGTCTACCATCTACTGTCATTATATTACCCTGGTCTACCATCTACTGTCATTATTATTACCCTGGTACTACCATCTACTGTCATTATATTACCCTGGTCTACCATCTACTGTCATTATATTACCCTGGTCTACCATCTACTGTCATTATATTACCCTGGTCTACCATCTACTGTCATTATATTACCCTGGTCTACCATCTACTGTCATTATATTACCCTGGTCTACCATCTACTGTCATTATATTACCCTGGTCTACCATCTACTGTCATTATATTACCTGGTCTACCATCTACTGTCATTATATTACCCTGGTCTACCATCTACTGTCATTATATTACCCTGGTCTACCATCTACTGTCATTATATTACCCTGGTCTACCATCTACTGTCATTATATTACCCTGGTCTACCATCTACTGTCATTATATTACCCTGGTCTACCATCTACTGTCATTATATTACCCTGGTCTACCATCTACTGTCATTATATTACCCTGGTCTACCATCTACTGTCATTATATTACCCTGGTCTACCATCTACTGTCATTATATTACCCTGGTCTACCATCTACTGTCATTATATTACCCTGGTCTACCATCTACTGTCATTATATTACCCTGGTCTACCATCTACTGTCATTATATTACCCTGGTCTACCATCTACTGTCATTATATTACCCTGGTCTACCATCTACTGTCATTATATTACCCTGGTCTACCATCTACTGTCATTATATTACCCTGGTCTACCATCTACTGTCATTATATTACCCTGGTCTACCATCTACTGTCATTATATTACCCTGGTCTACCATCTACTGTCATTATATTACCCTGGTCTACCATCTACTGTCATTATATTACCCTGGTCTACCATCTACTGTCATTATATTACCCTGGTCTACCATCTACTGTCATTATATTACCCTGGTCTACCATCTACTGTCATTATATTACCCTGGTCTACCATCTACTGTCATTATATTACCCTGGTCTACCATCTACTGTCATTATATTACCCTGGTCTACCATCTACTGTCATTATATTACCCTGTCTACCATCTACTGTCATTATATTACCCTGGTCTACCATCTACTGTCATTATATTACCCTGGTCTACCATCTACTGTCATTATATTACCCTGGTCTACCATCTACTGTCATTATATTACCCTGGTCTACCATCTACTGTCATTATATTACCCTGGTCTACCATCTACTGTCATTATATTACCCTGGTCTACCTCTACTGTCATTATATTACCCTGGTCTACATTCTACTGTCATTATATTACCCTGGTCTACCATCTACTGTCATTATATTACCCTGGTCTACCATCTACTGTCATTATATTACCCTGGTCTACCATCTACTGTCATTATATTACCCTGGTCTACCATCTACTGTCATTATATTACCCTGGTCTACCATCTACTGTCATTATATTACCCTGGTCTACCATCTACTGTCATTATATTACCCTGGTCTACCATCTACTGTCATTATATTACCCTGGTCTACCATCTACTGTCATTATATTACCCTGGTCTACCATCTACTGTCATTATATTACCCTGGTCTACCATCTACTGTCATTATATTACCCTGGTCTACCATCTACTGTCATTATATTACCCTGGTCTACTATTCTACTGTCATTATATTACCCTGGTCTACCATCTACTGTCATTATATTACCCTGGTCTACCATCTACTGTCATTATATTACCCTGGTCTACCATCTACTGTCATTATATTACCCTGGTCTACCATCTACTGTCATTATATTACCCTGGTCTACCATCTACTGTCATTATATTACCCTGGTCTACCATCTACTGTCATTATATTACCCTGGTCTACCATCTACTGTCATTATATTACCCTGGTCTACCATCTACTGTCATTATATTACCCTGGTCTACCATCTACTGTCATTATATTACCCTGGTCTACCATCTACTGTCATTATATTACCCTGGTCTACCATCTACTGTCATTATATTACCCTGGTCTACCATCTACTGTCATTATATTACCCTGGTCTACCATCTACTGTCATTATATTACCCTGGTCTACCATCTACTGTCATTATATTACCCTGGTCTACCATCTACTGTCATTATATTACCCTGGTCTACCATCTACTGTCATTATATTACCCTGTCTACCATCTACTGTCATTATATTACCCTGGTCTACCATCTACTGTCATTATATTACCCTGGTCTACCTGTCATCTACTGTCATTATATTATATTACCTGGTCTACCATCTACTGTCATTATATTACCCTGGTCTACCATCTACTGTCATTATATTACCCTGGTCTACCATTCTACTGTCATTATATTACCCTGGTCTACTTTTCTACTGTCATTATATAATACCCTGGTCTACCATCTACTGTCATTATATTACCCTGGTCTACCATCTACTGTCATTATATTACCCTGGTCTACCATCTACTGTCATTATATTACCCTGGTCTACCATCTACTGTCATTATATTACCCTGTCTACCATCTATGTCATTATATTACCTGGTCTACCATCTACTGTCATTATATTACCCTGGTCTACCATCTACTGTCATTATATTACCCTGGTCTACCATCTACTGTCATTATATTACCCTGGTCTACCATCTACTGTCATTATATTTACCCTGGTCTACCATCTACTGTCATTATATTACCCTGGTCTACCATCTACTGTCATTATATTACCCTGGTCTACCATCTACTGTCATTATATTACCCTGGTCTACCATCTACTGTCATTATATTACCCTGGTCTACCATCTACTGTCATTATATTACCCTGGTCTACCATCTACTGTCATTATATTACCCTGGTCTACCATCTACTGTCATTATATTACCCTGGTCTACCATCTACTGTCATTATATTACCCTGGTCTACCATCTACTGTCATTATATTACCCTGGTCTACCATCTACTGTCATTATATTACCCTGGTCTACCATCTACTGTCATTATATTACCCTGGTCTACCATCTACTGTCATTATATTACCCTGGTCTACCATCTACTGTCATTATATTACCCTGGTCTACCATCTACTGTCATTATATTACCCTGGTCTACCATCTACTGTCATTATATTACCCTGGTCTACCATCTACTGTCATTATATTACCCTGGTCTACCATCTACTGTCATTATATTACCCTGGTCTACCATCTACTGTCATTATATTACCCTGGTCTACCATCTACTGTCATTATATTACCCTGGTCTACCATCTACTGTCATTATATTACCTACTGGTCTACTGGTCTACCATCTACTGTCATTATATTCCTGGTCTACCATCTACTGTCATTATATTACCCTGGTCTACCATCTACTGTCATTATATTACCCTGGTCTACCATCTACTGTCATTATATTACCCTGGTCTACCTCTACTGTCATTATATTACCCTGGTCTACCATCTACTGTCATTATATTACCCTGGTCTACCATCTACTGTCATTATATTACCCTGGTCTACCTATCTGTCATTATATTACCCTGGTCTACCATCTACTGTCATTATATTACCCTGGTCTACCATCTACTGTCATTATATTACCCTGGTCTACCATCTACTGTCATTATATTACCCTGGTCTACTTTCTACTGTCATTATATTACCCTGGTCTACCATCTACTGTCATTATATTACCCTGGTCTACCACTGTCATTATATTACCCTGTCATTATATTCATTATATTACCTGGTCTACCATCTACTGTCATTATATTACCCTGGTCTACCATCTACTGTCATTATATTACCCTGGTCTACCTACTCTACTGTCATTATATTAATTATATGGTCTACCCTCTACTGTCATTATATTACCCTGATCTACCATCTACTGTCATTATATTACCCTGGTCTACCATATACTGTCATTATATTACCCTGGTCTACCATCTACTGTCAATATATTACCCTGGTCTACCATCTACTGTCATTATATTAACCTGGTCTTATATACTGTCATTATATTACCCTGGTCTACCATCTACTGTCATTATATTACCCTGGTCTACCATCTACTGTCGTTATATTACCCTGGTCTACCATCTACTGTCATTATATTACCCTGGTCTACCATCTACTGTCATTATATTACCCTGGTCTACCATCTACTGTCATTATATTACCCTGGTCTACCATCTACTGTCATTATATTACCCTGGTCTACCATCTACTGTCATTATATTACCCTTGTCTACCATCTACTGTCATTATATTACCCTGGTCTACCATCTACTGTCATTATATTACCCTGGTCTACCATCTACTGTCATTATATATTACCCTGGTCTACCATCTACTGTCATTATATTACCCTGGTCTACCATCTACTGTCATTATATTACCCTGGTCTACCATCTACTGTCATTATATTACCCTGGTCTACCATCTACTGTCATTATATTACCCTGGTCTACCATCTACTGTCATTATATTACCCTGGTCTACCATCTACTGTCATTATATTACCCTGGTCTACCATCTACTGTCATTATATTACCCTGGTCTACCATCTACTGTCATTATATTACCCTGGTCTACCATCTACTGTCATTATATTACCCTGGTCTACCATCTACTGTCATTATATTACCCTGGTCTACCATCTACTGTCATTATATTACCCTGGTCTACCATCTACTGTCATTATATTACCCTGGTCTACCATCTACTGTCATTATATTACCCTGGTCTACCATCTACTGTCATTATATTACCCTGGTCTACCATCTACTGTCATTATATTACCCTGGTCTACCATCTACTGTCATTATATTACCCTGGTCTACTTTCTTATATGTCATTATTATATACCCTGGTCTACCACTCTACTGTCATTATATTACCCTGGTCTACCATCTACTGTCATTATATTACCCTGGTCTACCATCTCTACTGTCATTATATTACCCTGGTCTACCATCTACTGTCATTATATTACCCTGGTCTACCATCTACTGTCATTATATTACCCTGGTCTACCATCTACTGTCATTATATTACCCTGGTCTACCATCTACTGTCATTATATTACCCTGGTCTACCATCTACTGTCATTATATTACCCTGGTCTACCATCTACTGTCATTATATTACCCTGGTCTACCATCTCCTGTTATTATATTACCCTGGTCTACCATCTACTGTCATTATATTACCCTGGTCTACCATCTACTGTCATTATATTACCCTGGTCTACCATCTACTGTCATTATATTACCCTGGTCTACCATCTACTGTCATTATATTACCCTGGTTTCTACTGTCATTATATTACCCTGGTCTACCACCTACTGTCATTATATTACCCTGGTCTACCATCTACTGTCATAATATTACCCTGGTCTACCATCTACTGTCATTATATTACCCTGGTCTACCATCTACTGTCATTATATTACCCTGGTCTACCCTATACTGTCATTATATCACCCTGGTCTACCCTCTACTGTCATTATATTACCCTGGTCTACCATCTACTGTCATTATATTACCCTGGTCTACCATCTACTGTCATTATATGACCCTGGTCTACCATCTACTGCATTTTATTACCCTGGTCTACCTACTGTCATCTATGTCATCTATACTGTCATTATATTACCTGGTCTACCATCTACTGTCATTATATTACCCTGGTCTACCATCTACTGTCATTATATTACCCTGGTCTACCATCTACTGTCATTATATTACCCTGGTCTACCATCTACTGTCATTATATTACCCTGGTCTACCATCTACTGTCATTATATTACCCTGGTCTACCATCTACTGTCATTATATTACCCTGGTCTACCATCTACTGTCATTATATTACCCTGGTCTACCATCTACTGTCATTATATTACCCTGGTCTACCATCTACTGTCATTATATTACCCTGGTCTACCATCTACTGTCATTATATTACCCTGGTCTACCATCTACTGTCATTATATTACCCTGGTCTACCATCTACTGTCATTATATTACCCTGGTCTACCATCTACTGTCATTATATTACCCTGGTCTACCATCTACTGTCATTATATTACCCTGGTCTACCATCTACTGTCATTATATTACCCTGGTCTACCATCTACTGTCATTATATTACCCTGGTCTACCATCTACTGTCATTATATTACCCTGGTCTACCATCTACTGTCATTATATTACCCTGGTCTACCATCTACTGTCATTATATTACCCTGGTCTACCATCTACTGTCATTATATTACCCTGGTCTACCATCTACTGTCATTATATTACCCTGGTCTACCATCTACTGTCATTATATTACCCTGGTCTACCATCTACTGTCATTATATTACCCTGGTCTACCATCTACTGTCATTATATTACCCTGGTCTACCATCTACTGTCATTATATTACCCTGGTCTACCATCTACTGTCATTATATTACCCTGGTCTACCATCTACTGTCATTATATTACCCTGGTCTACCATCTACTGTCATTATATTACCCTGGTCTACCATCTACTGTCATTATATTACCCTGGTCTACCATCTACTGTCATTATATTACCCTGGTCTACCATCTACTGTCATTATATTACCCTGGTCTACCATCTACTGTCATTATATTACCCTGGTCTACCATCTACTGTCATTATATTACCCTGGTCTACCATCTACTGTCATATTACCCTGGTCTACCATCTACTGTCATTATTACCCTGGTCTACCATCTACTGTCATTATATTACCCTGGTCTACCATCTACTGTCATTATATTACCCTGGTCTACCCATCTACTGTCATTATATTACCCTGGTCTACCATCTACTGTCATTATATTACCCTGGTCTACCATCTCTACTGTCATTATATTACCCTGGTCTACCATCTACTGTCATTATATTACCCTGGTCTACCATCTACTGTCATTATATTACCCTGGTCTACCATCTACTGTCATTATATTACCTGGTCTACCATCTACTGTCATTATATTACCCTGGTCTACCATCTACTGTCATTATATTACCCTGGTCTACCATCTACTGTCATTATATTACCCTGGTCTACCATCTACTGTCATTATATTACCCTGGTCTACCATCTACTGTCATTATATTACCCTGGTCTACCATCTACTGTCATTATATTACCCTGGTCTACCATCTACTGTCATTATATTACCCTGGTCTACCATCTACTGTCATTATATTACCCTGGTCTACCATCTACTGTCATTATATTACCCTGGTCTACCATCTACTGTCATTATATTACCCTGGTCTACCATCATTATATTCCCTGGTCTATCTATGTCATTATATTACCCTGGTCTACCATCTACTGTCATTATATTACCCTGGTCTACCATCTACTGTCATTATATTACCCTGGTCTACCATCTACTGTCATTATATTGCCCTGGTCGACACTCGACTGTCATTATATTACCCTGGTCTACCATCTACTGTCATTATATCACCCTGGTTTCTACTGTCACTATATTACACTGGTCTACCACCTACTGTCATTATATTACCCTGGTCTACCATCTACTGTCATAATATTACCCTGGTCTACCATCTACTGTCATTATATTACCCTGGTCTACCATCTACTGTCATTATATTACCCTGGTCTACCATCTACTGTCATTATATTACCCTGGTCTACCCTCTACTGTCATTATATTACCCTGGTCTACCATCTACTGTCATTATATTACCCTGGTCTACCATCTACTGTCATTATATTACCCTGGTCTACCATCTACTGTCATTATATTACCCTGGTCTACCATCTACTGTCATTATATTACCCTGGTCTACCATCTACTGTCATTATATTACCCTGGTCTACCATCTACTGTCATTATATTACCCTGGTCTACCATCTACTGTCATTATATTACCCTGGTCTACCATCTACTGTCATTATATTACCCTGGTCTACCATCTACTGTCATTATATTACCCTGGTCTACCATCTACTGTCATTATATTACCCTGTCTACCATCTACTGTCATTATATTACCCTGGTCTACTCTACTCTACTGTCATTATATTACCCTGGTCTACCATCTACTGTCATTATATTACCCTGGTCTACCATCTACTGTCATTATATTACCCTGGTCTACCATTACTGTCATTATATGTCATTATATGTCATTATATTACCTGGTCTACCATCTACTGTCATTATATTACCCTGGTCTACCATCTACTGTCATTATATTACCCTGGTCTACCATCTACTGTCATTATATTACCCTGGTCTACCATCTACTGTCATTATATTACCCTGGTCTACCATCTACTGTCATTATATTACCCTGGTCTACCATCTACTGTCATTATATTACCCTGGTCTACCATCTACTGTCATTATATTACCCTGGTCTACCATCTACTGTCATTATATTACCCTGGTCTACCATCTACTGTCATTATATTACCCTGGTCTACCATCTACTGTCATTATATTACCCTGGTCTACCATCTACTGTCATTATATTACCCTGGTCTACCATCTACTGTCATTATATTACCCTGGTCTACCATCTACTGTCATTATATATTACCCTGGTCTACCATCTACTGTCATTATATTACCCTGGTCTACCATCTACTGTCATTATATTACCCTGGTCTACCATCTACTGTCATTATATTACCCTGGTCTACCATCTACTGTCATTATATTACCCTGGTCTACCATCTACTGTCATTATATCTACCCTGGTCATTATATTACCCTGTCTACCATTACTGTCATTATATTACCTGGTCTACCATCTACTGTCATTATATTACCCTGGTCTACCATCTACTGTCATTATATTACCCTGGTCTACCATCTACTGTCATTATATTACCCTGGTCTACCATCTACTGTCATTATATTACCCTGGTCTACCATCTACTGTCATTATATTACCCTGGTCTACCATCTACTGTCATTATATTACCCTGGTCTACCATCTACTGTCATTATATTACCCTGGTCTACCATCTACTGTCATTATATTACCCTGGTCTACCATCTACTGTCATTATATTACCCTGGTCTACCATCTACTGTCATTATATTACCCTGGTCTACCATCTACTGTCATTTATATTACCCTGGTCTACCATCTACTGTCATTATATTACCCTGGTCTACCATCTACTGTCATTATATTACCCTGGTCTACCATCTACTGTCATTATATTACCCTGGTCTACCATCTACTGTCATTATATTACCCTGGTCTACCATCTACTGTCATTATATTACCCTGGTCTACCATCTACTGTCATTATATTACCCTGGTCTACCATCTACTGTCATTATATTACCCTGGTCTACCATCTACTGTCATTATATTACCCTGGTCTACCATCTACTGTCATTATATTACCTGGTCTACCATCTACTGTCATTATATTACCCTGGTCTACCATCTACTGTCATTATATTACCCTGGTCTACCATCTACTGTCATTATATTACCCTGGTCTACCATCTACTGTCATTATATTACCCTGGTCTACCATCTACTGTCATTATATTACCCTGGTCTACCATCTACTGTCATTCATATATTACCCTGGTCTATTACCCTGGTCTACTCTACTGTCATTATATTACCCTGGTCTACCATCTACTGTCATTATATTACCCTGGTCTACCATCTACTGTCATTATATTACCCTGGTCTACCATCTACTGTCATTATATTACCCTGGTCTACCATCTACTGTCATTATATTACCCTGGTCTACCATCTACTGTCATTATATTACCCTGGTCTACCATCTACTGTCATTATATTACCCTGGTCTACCATCTACTGTCATTATTATTGGTCTACCATCTACTGTCATTATATTACCCTGGTCTACCATCTACTGTCATTATATTACCCTGGTCTACCATCTACTGTCATTATATTACCCTGGTCTACCATCTACTGTCATTATATTACCCTGGTCTACCATCTACTGTCATTATATTACCCTGGTCTACCATCTACTGTCATTATATTACCCTGGTCTACCATCTACTGTCATTATATTACCCTGGTCTACCATCTACTGTCATTATATTACCCTGGTCTACCATCTACTGTCATTATATTACCCTGGTCTACTTTCTACTGTCATTATATTACCCTGGTCTACCATCTACTGTCATTATATTACCCTGGTCTACCATTACTGTCATTATTATATTACCCTGGTCTACCATCTACTGTCATTATATTACCCTGGTCTACCATCTACTGTCATTATATTACCCTGGTCTACCATCTACTGTCATTATATTACCCTGGTCTACCATCTACTGTCATTATATTACCCTGGTCTACCATCTACTGTCATTATATTACCCTGGTCTACCATCTACTGTCATTATATTACCCTGGTCTACCATCTACTGTCATTATATTACCCTGGTCTACCATCTACTGTCATTATATTACCCTGGTCTACCATCTACTGTCATTATATTACCCTGGTCTACCATCTACTGTCATTATATTACCCTGGTCTACCATCTACTGTCATTATATTACCCTGGTCTACCATCTACTGTCATTATATTACCCTGGTCTACCATCTACTGTCATTATTATTACCCTGGTCTACCATCTACTGTCATTATATTACCCTGGTCTACCATCTACTGTCATTATATTACCCTGGTCTACCATCTACTGTCATTATATTACCCTGGTCTACCATCTACTGTCATTATATTACCCTGGTCTACCATCTACTGTCATTATATTACCCTGGTCTACCATCTACTGTCATTATATTACCCTGGTCTACCATCTACTGTCATTATATTACCCTGGTCTACCATCTACTGTCATTATATTACCCTGGTCTACCATCTACTGTCATTATATTACCCTGGTCTACCATCTACTGTCATTATATTACCCTGGTCTACCATCTACTGTCATTATATTACCCTGGTCTACCATCTACTGTCATTATATTACCCTGGTCTACCATCTACTGTCATTATATTACCCTGGTCTACCATCTACTGTCATTATATTACCCTGGTCTACCATCTACTGTCATTATATTACCCTGGTCTACTTTCTGTCTGTCATTATATTACCCTGGTACCATCTACTGTCATTATTACCCTGGTCTACCATCTACTGTCATTATATTACCCTGGTCTACCATCTACTGTCATTATATTACCCTGGTCTACCATCTACTGTCATTATATTACCCTGGTCTACCATCTACTGTCATTATATTACCCTGGTCTACCATCTACTGTCATTATATTACCCTGGTCTACCATCTACTGTCATTATATTACCCTGGTCTACCATCTACTGTCATTATATTACCCTGGTCTACTTTCATCTACTGTCATTATATTACCCTGGTCTACCATCTACTGTCATTATATTACCCTGGTCTACCATCTACTGTCATTATTATTACCTGGTCTACCATCTACTGTCATTATATTACCCTGGTCTACCATCTACTGTCATTATATTACCCTGGTCTACCATCTACTGTCATTATATTACCCTGGTCTACCATCTACTGTCATTATATTACCCTGGTCTACCATCTACTGTCATTATATTACCCTGGTCTACCATCTACTGTCATTATATTACCCTGGTCTACCATCTACTGTCATTATATTACCCTGGTCTACTTTCTACTGTCATTATATTACCCTGGTCTACCATCTACTGTCATTATATTACCCTGGTCTACCATCTACTGTCATTATATTACCCTGGTCTACCATCTACTGTCATTATATTACCCTGGTCTACCATCTACTGTCATTATATTACCCTGGTCTACCATCTACTGTCATTATATTACCCTGGTCTACCATCTACTGTCATTATATTACCCTGGTCTACCATCTACTGTCATTATATTACCCTGGTCTACCATCTACTGTCATTATATTACCCTGGTCTACCATCTACTGTCATTATTATTACCCTGGTCATTATATTACCCTGGTCTACCATCTACTGTCATTATATTACCCTGGTCTACCATCTACTGTCATTATATTACCCTGGTCTACCATCTACTGTCATTATATTACCCTGGTCTACCATCTACTGTCATTATATTACCCTGGTCTACCATCTACTGTCATTATATTACCCTGGTCTACCATCTACTGTCATTATATTACCCTGGTCTACCATCTACTGTCATTATATTACCCTGGTCTACCATCTACTGTCATTATATTACCCTGGTCTACCATCTACTGTCATTATATTACCCTGGTCTACCATCTACTGTCATTATATTACCCTGGTCTACCATCTACTGTCATTATATTACCCTGGTCTACCATCTACTGTCATTATATTACCCTGGTCTACCATCTACTGTCATTATATTACCCTGGTCTACCATCTACTGTCATTATATTACCCTGGTCTACCATCTACTGTCATTATATTACCCTGGTCTACCATCTACTGTCATTATATTACCCTGGTCTACCATCTACTGTCATTATATTACCCTGGTCTACCATCTTCTACTGTCATTATATTACCCTGGTCTACCATCTACTGTCATTATATTACCCTGGTCTACCATCTACTGTCATTCTATTACCCTGGTCTACCATCTACTGTCATTATATTACCCTGGTCTACCATCTACTGTCATTATATTACCCTGGTCTACTTTCTACTGTCATTATATTTCCCTGGTCTACCATCTACTGTCATTATATTACCCTGGTCTACCTTCTACTGTCATTATATTACCCTGGTCTACCATCTACTGTCATTATATTACCCTGGTCTACCATCTACTGTCATTATATTACCCTGGTCTACCATCTACTGTCATTATATTACCCTGGTCTACCTTCTACTGTCATTATATTACCCTGGTCTACCATCTACTGTCATTATATTACCCTGGTCTACCATCTACTGTCATTATATTACCCTGGTCTACCATCTACTGTCATTATATTACCCTGGTCTACCATCTACTGTCATTATATTACCCTGGTCTACCATCTACTGTCATTATATTACCCTGGTCTACCATCTACTGTCATTATATTACCCTGGTCTACCATCTACTGTCATTATATTACCCTGGTCTACCATCTACTGTCATTATATTACCCTGGTCTACTTCTACTGTCATTATATTACCCTGGTCTACCATCTACTGTCATTATATTACCCTGGTCTACCATCTACTGTCATTATATTACCCTGGTCTACCATCTACTGTCATTATATTACCCTGGTCTACCATCTACTGTCATTATATTACCCTGGTCTACCATCATTCATTATATTACCCTGGTCTACCATCTACTGTCATTATATTACCCTGGTCTACCATCTACTGTCATTATCTACTGTCATTATATTACCCTGGTCTACCATCTACTGTCATTATATTACCCTGGTCTACCATCTACTGTCATTATATTACCCTGGTCTACCTACTGTCATTATATTACCCTGTCTACCATCTACTGTCATTATATTACCCTGGTCTACCATCTACTGTCATTATATTACCCTGGTCTACCATCTACTGTCATTATATTACCCTGGTCTACCATCTACTGTCATTATATTACCCTGGTCTACCATCTACTGTCATTATATTACCCTGGTCTACCATCTACTGTCATTATATTACCCTGGTCTACCCTGGTCTACTTCTACTGTCATTATATTACCCTGGTCTACCATCTACTGTCATTATATTACCCTGGTCTACCATCTACTGTCATTATATTACCCTGGTCTACCATCTACTGTCATTATATTACCCTGGTCTACCATCTACTGTCATTATATTACCCTGGTCTACCATCTACTGTCATTATATTACCCTGGTCTACCATCTACTGTCATTATATTACCCTGGTCTACCATCTACTGTCATTATATTACCCTGGTCTACCATCTACTGTCATTATATTACCCTGGTCTACCATCTACTGTCATTATATTACCCTGGTCTACCATCTACTGTCATTATATTACCCTGGTCTACCATCTACTGTCATTATATTACCCTGGTCTACCATCTACTGTCATTATATTACCCTGGTCTACCATCTACTGTCATTATATTACCCTGGTCTACCATCTACTGTCATTATATTACCCTGGTCTACCATCTACTGTCATTATATTACCCTGGTCTACCATCTACTGTCATTATATTACCCTGGTCTACCATCTACTGTCATTATATTACCCTGGTCTACCATCTACTGTCATTATATTACCCTGGTCTACCATCTACTGTCATTATATTACCCTGGTCTACCATCTACTGTCATTATATTACCCTGGTCTACCATCTACTGTCATCATATTACCCTGGTATTCCATCTACTGTCATTATATTACCCTGGTATTCCATCTACTGTCATTATATTACCCTGGTCTTCCATCTACTGTCATTATATTACCCTGGTCTACCATCTACTGTCATTATATTACCCTGGTCTACCATCTACTGTCATTATATTACCCTGGTCTACCATCTACTGTCATTATATTACCCTGGTCTACTTTCTACTGTCATTATATTACCCTGGTCTACCATCTACTGTCATTATATTACCCTGGTCTACCATCTACTGTCATTATATTACCCTGGTCTACCATCTACTGTCATTATATTACCCTGGTCTACCATCTACTGTCATTATATTACCCTGGTCTACCATCTACTGTCATTATGGTCTACCATCTACTGTCATTATATTACCTGGTCTACCATCTACTGTCATTATATTACCCTGGTCTACCATCTACTGTCATTATATTACCCTGGTCTACCATCTACTGTCATTATATTACCCTGGTCTACCATCTACTGTCATTATATTACCCTGGTCTACCATCTACTGTCATTATATTACCCTGGTCTACCATCTACTGTCATTATATTACCCTGGTCTACCATCTACTGTCATTATATTACCCTGGTCTACCATCTACTGTCATTATATTACCCTGGTCTACCATCTACTGTCATTATATTACCCTGGTCTACCTACTGTCATTTATATTACCCTGGTCTACCATCTACTGTCATTATATTACCCTGGTCTACCATCTACTGTCATTATATTACCCTGGTCTACCATCTACTGTCATTATATTACCCTGGTCTACCATCTACTGTCATTATATTACCCTGGTCTACCATCTACTGTCATTATATTACCCTGGTCTACCATCTACTGTCATTATATTACCCTGGTCTACCATCTACTGTCATTATATTACCCTGGTCTACCATCTACTGTCATTATATTACCCTGGTCTACCATCTACTGTCATTATATTACCCTGGTCTACCATCTACTGTCATTATATTACCCTGGTCTACCATCTACTGTCATTATATTACCCTGGTCTACCATCTACTGTCATTATATTACCCTGGTCTACCATCTACTGTCATTATATTACCCTGGTCTACCATCTACTGTCATTATATTACCCTGGTCTACCATCTACTGTCATTATATTACCCTGGTCTACCTCTACTGTCATTATATTACCCTGGTCTACCATCTACTGTCATTATATTACCCTGGTCTACCATCTACTGTCATTATATTACCCTGGTCTACCATCTACTGTCATTATATTACCCTGGTCTACTGTCATTATCTACTGTCATTATATTATTATATTACCTGGTCTACCATCTACTGTCATTATATTACCCTGGTCTACCATCTACTGTCATTATATTACCCTGGTCTACCATCTACTGTCATTATATTACCCTGGTCTACCATCTACTGTCATTATATTACCCTGGTCTACCATCTACTGTCATTATATTACCCTGGTCTACCATCTACTGTCATTATATTACCCTGGTCTACCATCTACTGTCATTATATTACCCTGGTCTACCATCTACTGTCATTATATTACCCTGGTCTACCATCTACTGTCATTATATTACCCTGGTCTACCATTCTACTGTCATTATATTACCCTGGTCTACCATCTACTGTCATTATATTACCCTGGTCTACCATCTACTGTCATTATATTACCCTGGTCTACCATCTACTGTCATTATATTACCCTGGTCTACCATCTACTGTCATTATATTACCCTGGTCTACCATCTACTGTCATTATATTACCCTGGTCTACCATCTACTGTCATTATATTACCCTGGTCTACCATCTACTGTCATTATATTACCCTGGTCTACTTCTACTGTCATTATATTACCCTGGTCTACCATCTACTGTCATTATATTACCCTGGTCTACCATCTACTGTCATTATATTACCCTGGTCTACCATCTACTGTCATTATATTACCCTGGTCTACCATCTACTGTCATTATATTACCCTGGTCTACCATCTACTGTCATTATATTACCCTGGTCTACCTACTGTCATTATATTACCCTGGTCTACCATCTACTGTCATTATATTACCCTGGTCTACCATCTACTGTCATTATATTACCCTGGTCTACCATCTACTGTCATTATATTACCCTGGTCTACCCTCTACTGTCATTATATTACCCTGGTATTCCATCTACTGTCATTATATCACCCTGGTATACCATCTACTGTCATTATATTACCCTGGTCTACCATCTACTGTCATTATATTACCCTGGTCTACCATCTACTGTCATTATATTACCCTGGTCTACCATCTACTGTCATTATATTACCCTGGTCTACCATCTACTGTCATTATATTACCCTGGTCTACCATCTACTGTCATTATATTACCCTGGTCTACCATCTACTGTCATTATATTACCCTGGTCTACCATCTACTGTCATTATATTACCCTGGTCTACCATCTACTGTCATTATATTACCCTGGTCTACCATCTACTGTCATTATATTACCCTGGTCTACCATCTACTGTCATTATATTACCCTGGTCTACCATCTACTGTCATTATATTACCCTGGTCTACCATCTACTGTCATTATATTACCCTGGTCTACCATCTACTGTCATTATATTACCCTGGTCTACCATCTACTGTCATTATATTACCCTGGTCTACCATCTACTGTCATTATATTACCCTGGTCTACCATCTACTGTCATTATATTACCCTGGTCTACCATCTACTGTCATTATATTACCCTGGTCTACCATCTACTGTCATTATATTACCCTGGTCTACCATCTACTGTCATTATATATACCCTGGTCTACCATCTACTGTCATTATATTACCCTGGTCTACCATCTACTGTCATTATATTACCCTGGTCTACCATCTACTGTCATTATATTACCCTGGTCTACCATCTACTGTCATTATATTACCCTGGTCTACCATCTACTGTCATTATATTACCCTGGTCTACCATCTACTGTCATTATATTACCCTGGTCTACCATCTACTGTCATTATATTACCCTGGTCTACCATCTACTGTCATTATATTACCTGGTCTACCATCTACTGTCATTATATTACCCTGGTCTACCATCTACTGTCATTATATTACCCTGGTCTACCATCTACTGTCATTATATTACCCTGGTCTACCATCTACTGTCATTATATTACCCTGGTCTACCATCTACTCTACTGTCATTATCATTACCCTGGTCTACCATCTACTGTCATTATATTACCCTGGTCTACCATCTACTGTCATTATATTACCCTGGTCTACCATCTACTGTCATTATATTACCCTGGTCTACTTTCTACTGTCATTATATTACCCTGGTCTACCATCTACTGTCATTATATTACCCTGGTCTACCATCTACTGTCATTATATTACCCTGGTCTACCATCTACTGTCATTATATTACCCTGGTCTACCATCTACTGTCATTATATTACCCTGGTCTACCATCTACTGTCATTATATTACCCTGGTCTACTTTCTACTGTCATTATATTACCCTGGTCTACCATCTACTGTCATTATATTACCTTACCCTGTCTACCATCTACTGTCATTATATTACCCTGGTCTACCATCTACTGTCATTATATTACCCTGGTCTACCATCTACTGTCATTATATTACCCTGGTCTACCATCTACTGTCATTATATTACCCTGGTCTACCATCTACTGTCATTATATTACCCTGGTCTACCATCTACTGTCATTATATTACCCTGGTCTACCATCTACTGTCATTATATTACCCTGGTCTACCATCTACTGTCATTATATTACCCTGGTCTACCATCTACTGTCATTATATTACCCTGGTCTACCATCTACTGTCATTATATTACCCTGGTCTACCATCTACTGTCATTATATTACCCTGGTCTACCATCTACTGTCATTATATTACCCTGGTCTACCATCTACTGTCATTATATTACCCTGGTCTACCATCTACTGTCATTATATTACCCTGGTCTACCATCTACTGTCATTATATTACCCTGGTCTACCATCTACTGTCATTATATTACCCTGGTCTACCATCTACTGTCATTATATTACCCTGGTCTACTTTCTACTGTCATTATATTATTACCTGGTCTACCATCTACTGTCATTATATTACCCTGGTCTACCATCTACTGTCATTATATTACCCTGGTCTACCATCTACTGTCATTATATTACCCTGGTCTACCATCTACTGTCATTATATTACCCTGGTCTACCATCTACTGTCATTATATTACCCTGGTCTACCATCTACTGTCATTATATTACCCTGGTCTACCATCTACTGTCATTATATTACCCTGGTCTACCATCTACTGTCATTATATTACCCTGGTCTACCATCTACTGTCATTATATTACCCTGGTCTACCATCTCTACTGTCATTATATTACCCTGGTCTACCATCTACTGTCATTATATTACCCTGGTCTACCATCTACTGTCATTATATTACCCTGGTCTACCATCTACTGTCATTATATTACCCTGGTCTACCATCTACTGTCATTATATTACCCTGGTCTACCATCTACTGTCATTATATTACCCTGGTCTACCATCTACTGTCATTATATTACCCTGGTCTACCATCTACTGTCATTATATTACCCTGGTCTACCATCTACTGTCATTATATTACCCTGGTCTACCATCTACTGTCATTATATTACCCTGGTCTACCATCTACTGTCATTATCTACCCTGGTCTACCCTGGTCTACCATCTACTGTCATTATATTACCCTGGTCTACCATCTACTGTCATTATATTACCCTGGTCTACTTTCTACTGTCATTATATTACCCAGGTCTACCTTCTACTGTCATTATATTACCCTGGTCTACCCTCTACTGTCTTTATATTACCATGGTCTACCATCTACTGTCATTATATTACCCTGGTCTACCATCTACTGTCATTATATTACCCTGGTGTACCATCTACTGTCATTATATTACCCTGGTCTACCATCTACTGTCATTATATTACCCTGGTCTACCATCTACTGTCATTATATTACCCTGGTCTACCATCTACTGTCATTATATTACCCTGGTCTACCATCTACTGTCATTATATTACCCTGGTCTACCATCTACTGTCATTATATTACCCTGGTCTACCATCTACTGTCATTATATTACCCTGGTCTACCATCTACTGTCATTATATTACCCTGGTCTACCATCTACTGTCATTATATTACCCTGGTCTACCATCTACAGTCATTATATTACCCTGGTCTACACTCTACTGTCATTATATTCCCTTGGTCTACCATCTACTGTCAATATATTACCCTGGTCTACTTTCTACTGTTATTAAATTACCCGTGTCTACCCTCTACTGTCATTATATTACCCTGGTCTACCATCTACTGTCATTATATTACCCTGGTCTACCATCTACTGTCATTCCACTACCCTGGTCTACCATCTACTGTCATTATATTACCCTCATCTACCATCTACTGTCATTATATTACCCTGGTCTACCATCTACTGTCATTATATCACCCTGGTCTACCCTCTACTGTCATTATATTACCCTGGTCTACCATCTCCTGTTATTATATTACCCTGGTCTACCATCTACTGTCATTATATTACCCTGGTCTACCATCTACTGTCATTATATTACCCTGGTCTACCATCTACTGTCATTATATTACCCTGGTCTACCATCTACTGTCATTATATTACCCTGGTCTACCCTCTACTGTCATTATATTACCCTGGTCTACCATCTACTGTCATTATATTACCCTGGTTTCTACTGTCATTATATTACCCTAGTCTACTTTCTACTGTCATTATATTACCCTGGTCTACCATCTACTGTCATTATATTACCCTGGTCTACCCTCTACTGTCATTATATTACCCTGGTCTACCATCTACTGTCATTATATTACCCTGGTCTACCATCTACTGTCATTATATTACCCTGGTCTACCATCTACTGTCATTATATTACCCTGGTCTACCATCTACTGTCATTATATTACCCTGGTCTACCATCTACTGTCATTATATTACCCTGGTCTACCATCTACTGTCATTATATTACCCTGGTCTACCATCTACTGTCATTATATTACCCTGGTCTACCATCTACTGTCATTATATTACCCTGGTCTACCATCTACTGTCATTATATTACCCTGGTCTACCATCTACTGTCATTATATTACCCTGGTCTACCATCTACTGTCATTATATTACCCTGGTCTACCATCTACTGTCATTATATTACCCTGGTCTACCATCTACTGTCATTATATTACCCTGGTCTACCATCTACTGTCATTATATTACCCTGGTCTACCATCTACTGTCATTATATTACCCTGGTCTACCATCTACTGTCATTATATTACCCTGGTCTACCATCTACTGTCATTATATTACCCTGGTCTACCATCTACTGTCATTATATTACCCTGGTCTACCATCTACTGTCATTATATTACCCTGGTCTACCATCTACTGTCATTATATTACCCTGGTCTACCATCTACTGTCATTATATTACCCTGGTCTACCATCTACTGTCATTATATTACCCTGGTCTACCATCTACTGTCATTATATTACCCTGGTCTACCATCTACTGTCATTATATTACCCTGGTCTACCATCTACTGTCATTATATTACCCTGGTCTACCATCTACTGTCATTATATTACCCTGGTCTACCATCTACTGTCATTATATTACCCTGGTCTACCATCTACTGTCATTATATTACCCTGGTCTACTTTCTACTGTCATTATATTACCCTGGTCTACTTTCTACTGTCATTATATTACCCTGGTCTACCATCTACTGTCATTATATTACCCTGGTCTACCATCTACTGTCATTATATTACCCTGGTCTACTTTCTACTGTCATTATATTACCCTGGTCTACTTTCTACTGTCATTATATTACCCTGGTCTACCCTCTACTGTCATTATATTACCCTGGTCTACCATCTACTGTCATTATATTACCCTGGTCTACCATCTACTGTCATTATATTACCCTGGTCTACCATCTACTGTCATTATATTACCCTGGTCTACCATCTACTGTCATTATATTACCCTGGTCTACCCTCTACTGTCATTATATTACCCTGGTCTACCATCTACTGTCATTATATTACCCTGGTCTACCATCTACTGTCATTATATTACCCTGGTCTACTTTCTACTGTCATTATATTACCCTGGTCTACCATCTACTGTCATTATATTACCCTGGTCTACCATCTACTGTCATTATATTACCCTGGTCTACCATCTACTGTCATTATATTACCCTGGTCTACCATCTACTGTCATTATATTACCCTGGTCTACCATCTACTGTCATTATATTACCCTGGTCTACTTTCTACTGTCATTATATTACCCTGGTCTACCATCTACTGTCATTATATTACCCTGGTCTACCATCTACTGTCATTATATTACCCTGGTCTACCATCTACTGTCATTATATTACCCTGGTCTACCATCTACTGTCATTATATTACCCTGGTCTACCATCTACTGTCATTATATTACCCTGGTCTACCATCTACTGTCATTATATTACCCTGGTCTACCATCTACTGTCATTATATTACCCTGGTCTACCATCTACTGTCATTATATTACCCTGGTCTACCATCTACTGTCATTATATTACCCTGGTCTACCATCTACTGTCATTATATTACCCTGGTCTACCATCTACTGTCATTATATTACCCTGGTCTACCATCTACTGTCATTATATTACCCTGGTCTACCATCTACTGTCATTATATTACCCTGGTCTACCATCTACTGTCATTATATTACCCTGGTCTACCATCTACTGTCATTATATTACCCTGGTCTACTTTCTACTGTCATTATATTACCCTGGTCTACCATCTACTGTCATTATATTACCCTGGTCTACTTTCTACTGTCATTATATTACCCTGGTCTACTTTCTACTGTCATTATATTACCCTGGTCTACCATCTACTGTCATTATATTACCCTGGTCTACCATCTACTGTCATTATATTACCCTGGTCTACCATCTACTGTCATTATATTACCCTGGTCTACCATCTACTGTCATTATATTACCCTGGTCTACCATCTACTGTCATTATATTACCCTGGTCTACCATCTACTGTCATTATATTACCCTGGTCTATCTACTGTCATTATTACCCTGGTCTACCATCTACTGTCATTATATTACCCTGGTCTACCATCTACTGTCATTATATTACCCTGGTCTACCATCTACTGTCATTATATTACCCTGGTCTACTTTCTACTGTCATTATATTACCCTGGTCTACCATCTACTGTCATTATATTACCCTGGTCTACCATCTACTGTCATTATATTACCCTGGTCTACCATCTACTGTCATTATATTACCCTGGTCTACCATCTACTGTCATTATATTACCCTGGTCTACCATCTACTGTCATTATATTACCCTGGTCTACCATCTACTGTCATTATATTACCCTGGTCTACCATCTACTGTCATTATATTACCCTGGTCTACCATCTACTGTCATTATATTACCCTGGTCTACCATCTACTGTCATTATATTACCCTGGTCTACCATCTACTGTCATTATATTACCCTGGTCTACCATCTACTGTCATTATATTACCCTGGTCTACCATCTACTGTCATTATATTACCCTGGTCTACCATCTACTGTCATTATATTACCCTGGTCTACCATCTACTGTCATTATATTACCCTGGTCTACCATCTACTGTCATTATATTCCCTGGTCTACCATCTACTGTCATTATATTACCCTGGTCTACTTTCTACTGTCATTATATTACCCTGGTCTACCATCTACTGTCATTATATTACCCTGGTCTACCATCTACTGTCATTATATTACCCTGGTCTACCATCTACTGTCATTATATTACCCTGGTCTACCATCTACTGTCATTATATTACCCTGGTCTACCATCTACTGTCATTATATTACCCTGGTCTACCATCTACTGTCATTATATTACCCTGGTCTACCATCTACTGTCATTATATTACCCTGGTCTACTTTCTACTGTCATTATATTACCCTGGTCTACCATCTACTGTCATTATATTACCCTGGTCTACCATCTACTGTCATTATATTACCCTGGTCTACCATCTACTGTCATTATATTACCCTGGTCTACCATCTACTGTCATTATATTACCCTGGTCTACCATCTACTGTCATTATATTACCCTGGTCTACCATCTACTGTCATTATATTATGGTCTACCATCTACTGTCATTATATTACCCTGGTCTACCATCTACTGTCATTATATTACCCTGGTCTACCATCTACTGTCATTATATTACCCTGGTCTACCATCTACTGTCATTATATTACCCTGGTCTACCATCTACTGTCATTATATTACCCTGGTCTACCATCTACTGTCATTATATTACCCTGGTCTACTTTCTACTGTCATTATATTACCCTGGTCTACCATCTACTGTCATTATATTACCCTGGTCTACCATCTACTGTCATTATATTACCCTGGTCTACCATCTACTGTCATTATATTACCCTGGTCTACCATCTACTGTCATTTATATTACCCTGGTCTACCATCTACTGTCATTATATTACCCTGGTCTACCATCTACTGTCATTATATTACCCTGGTCTACCATCTACTGTCATTATATTACCCTGGTCTACCATCTACTGTCATTATATTACCCTGGTCTACCATCTACTGTCATTATATTACCCTGGTCTACCATCTACTGTCATTATATTACCCTGGTCTACCATCTACTGTCATTATATTACCCTGGTCTACCATCTACTGTCATTATATTACCCTGGTCTACCATCTACTGTCATTATATTACCCTGGTCTACCATCTACTGTCATTATATTACCCTGGTCTACCATCTACTGTCATTATATTACCCTGGTCTACCATCTACTGTCATTATATTACCCTGGTCTACCATCTACTGTCATTATATTACCCTGGTCTACCATCTACTGTCATTATATTACCCTGGTCTACCATCTACTGTCATTATATTACCCTGGTCTACCATCTACTGTCATTATATTACCCTGGTCTACCATCTACTGTCATTATATTACCCTGGTCTACCATCTACTGTCATTATATTACCCTGGTCTACCATCTACTGTCATTATATTACCCTGGTCTACCATCTACTGTCATTATATTACCCTGGTCTACCATCTACTGTCATTATATTACCCTGGTCTACCATCTACTGTCATTATATTACCCTGGTCTACCATCTACTGTCATTATATTACCCTGGTCTACCATCTACTGTCATTATATTACCCTGGTCTACCATCTACTGTCATTATATTACCCTGGTCTACCATCTACTGTCATTATATTACCCTGGTCTACCATCTACTGTCATTATATTACCCTGGTCTACCATCTACTGTCATTATATTACCCTGGTCTACCATCTACTGTCATTATATTACCCTGGTCTACCATCTACTGTCATTATATTACCCTGGTCTACCATCTACTGTCATTATATTACCTGGTCTACCTACCATCTACTGTCATTATATTACCCTGGTCTACCATCTACTGTCATTATATTACCCTGGTCTACCATCTACTGTCATTATATTACCCTGGTCTACCATCTACTGTCATTATATTACCCTGGTCTACCATCTACTGTCATTATATTACCCTGGTCTACCATCTACTGTCATTATATTACCCTGGTCTACCATCTACTGTCATTATATTACCCTGGTCTACCATCTACTGTCATTATATTACCCTGGTCTACCATCTACTGTCATTATATTACCCTGGTCTACCATCTACTGTCATTATATTACCCTGGTCTACCATCTACTGTCATTATATTACCCTGGTCTACCATCTACTGTCATTATATTACCCTGGTCTACCATCTACTGTCATTATATTACCCTGGTCTACCATCTACTGTCATTATATTACCCTGGTCTACCATCTACTGTCATTATATTACCCTGGTCTACCATCTACTGTCATTATATTACCCTGGTCTACCATCTACTGTCATTATATTACCCTGGTCTACCATCTACTGTCATTATATTACCCTGGTCTACCATCTACTGTCATTATATTACCCTGGTCTACCATCTACTGTCATTATATTACCCTGGTCTACCATCTACTGTCATTATATTACCCTGGTCTACCATCTACTGTCATTATATTACCCTGGTCTACCATCTACTGTCATTTATATTACCCTGGTCTACCATCTACTGTCATTATATTACCCTGGTCTACCATCTACTGTCATTATATTACCCTGGTCTACCATCTACTGTCATTATATTACCCTGGTCTACCATCTACTGTCATTATATTACCCTGGTCTACCATCTACTGTCATTATATTACCCTGGTCTACCATCTACTGTCATTATATTACCCTGGTCTACCATCTACTGTCATTATATTACCCTGGTCTACCATCTACTGTCATTATATTACCCTGGTCTACCATCTACTGTCATTATATTACCCTGGTCTACTTTCTACTGTCATTATATTACCCTGGTCTACCATCTACTGTCATTATATTACCCTGGTCTACCATCTACTGTCATTATATTACCCTGGTCTACCATCTACTGTCATTATATTACCCTGGTCTACCATCTACTGTCATTATATTACCCTGGTCTACCATCTACTGTCATTATATTACCCTGGTCTACCATCTACTGTCATTATATTACCCTGGTCTACCATCTACTGTCATTATATTACCCTGGTCTACCATCTACTGTCATTATATTACCCTGGTCTACCATCTACTGTCATTATATTACCCTGGTCTACCATCTACTGTCATTATATTACCCTGGTCTACCATCTACTGTCATTATATTACCCTGGTCTACCATCTACTGTCATTATATTACCCTGGTCTACTTTCTACTGTCATTATATTACCCTGGTCTACCATCTACTGTCATTATATTACCCTGGTCTACCATCTACTGTCATTATATTACCCTGGTCTACCATCTACTGTCATTATATTACCCTGGTCTACCATCTACTGTCATTATATTACCCTGGTCTACCATCTACTGTCATTATATTACCCTGGTCTACCATCTACTGTCATTATATTACCCTGGTCTACCATCTACTGTCATTATATTACCCTGGTCTACCATCTACTGTCATTATATTACCCTGGTCTACCATCTACTGTCATTATATTACCCTGGTCTACCATCTACTGTCATTATATTACCCTGGTCTACCATCTACTGTCATTATATTACCCTGGTCTACCATCTACTGTCATTATATTACCCTGGTCTACCATCTACTGTCATTATATTACCCTGGTCTACCATCTACTGTCATTATATTACCTACTGGTCTACCATCTACTGTCATTATATTACCCTGGTCTACTTTCTACTGTCATTATATTACCCTGGTCTACCATCTACTGTCATTATATTACCCTGGTCTACCATCTACTGTCATTATATTACCCTGGTCTACCATCTACTGTCATTATATTACCCTGGTCTACCATCTACTGTCATTATATTACCCTGGTCTACCATCTACTGTCATTATATTACCCTGGTCTACCATCTACTGTCATTATATTACCCTGGTCTACCATTTCTACTGTCATTATATTACCCTGGTCTACCATCTACTGTCATTATATTACCCTGGTCTACCATCTACTGTCATTATATTACCCTGGTCTACCATCTACTGTCATTATATTACCCTGGTCTACCATCTACTGTCATTATATTACCCTGGTCTACCATCTACTGTCATTATATTACCCTGGTCTACTTTCTACTGTCATTATATTACCCTGGTCTACCATCTACTGTCATTATATTACCCTGGTCTACCATCTACTGTCATTATATTACCCTGGTCTACCATCTACTGTCATTATATTACCCTGGTCTACTACTGTCATTTATATTACTACTGTCATTATATTACCCTGGTCTACCATCTACTGTCATTATATTACCCTGGTCTACCATCTACTGTCATTATATTACCCTGGTCTACCATCTACTGTCATTATATTACCCTGGTCTACCATCTACTGTCATTATATTACCCTGGTCTACCATCTACTGTCATTATATTACCCTGGTCTACCATCTACTGTCATTATATTACCCTGGTCTACCATCTACTGTCATTATATTACCCTGGTCTACCATCTACTGTCATTATATTACCCTGGTCTACTATCTACTGTCATTATATTACCCTGGTCTACCATCTACTGTCATTATATTACCCTGGTCTACCATCTACTGTCATTATATTACCCTGGTCTACCATCTACTGTCTTATATTACCCTGGTCTACCATCTACTGTCTTATATTACCCTGGTCTACCCTCTACTGTCATTATATCACCCTGGTATACCATCTACTGTCATTATATTACCGATGGTCTACCATCTACTGTCATTATATTAGCCTGGTCTACCCTCTACTGTCATTATATTACCCTGGTCTACTGTCATTATATTACCCTGGTCTACCATCTACTGTCATTATATTACCCATGGTCTACCATCTACTGTCATTATATTACCCTGGTCTACCATCTACTGTCATTATATTACCTGGTCTACCATCTACTGTCATTATATTACCCTGGTCTACCATCTACTGTCATTATATTACCCTGGTATTCCATCTACTGTCATTATATTACCCTGGTCTTCCATCTACTGTCATTATATTACCCTGGTCTACCATCTACTGTCATTATATTACCCTGGTCTACCATCTACTGTCATTATATTACCCTGGTCTACCATCTACTGTCATTATATTACCCTGGTCTACCATCTACTGTCATTATATTACCCTGGTCTACCATCTACTGTCATTATATTACCCTGGTCTACCATCTACTGTCATTATATTACCCTGGTCTACCATCTACTGTCATTATATTACCCTGGTCTACCATCTACTGTCATTATATTACCCTGGTCTACCATCTACTGTCATTATATTACCCTGGTCTACCATCTACTGTCATTATATTACCCTGGTCTACCATCTACTGTCATTATATTACCCTGGTCTACCATCTACTGTCATTATATTACCCTGGTCTACCATCTACTGTCATTATATTACCCTGGTCTACCATCTACTGTCATTATATTACCCTGGTCTACCATCTACTGTCATTATATTACCCTGGTCTACCATCTACTGTCATTATATTACCCTGGTCTACCATCTACTGTCATTATATTACCCTGGTCTACCATCTACTGTCATTATATTACCCTGGTCTACCATCTACTGTCATTATATTACCCTGGTCTACCATCTACTGTCATTATATTACCCTGGTCTACCATCTACTGTCATTATATTACCCTGGTCTACCATCTACTGTCATTATATTACCCTGGTCTACCATCTACTGTCATTATATTACCCTGGTCTACCATCTACTGTCATTATATTACCGATGGTCTACCATCTACTGTCATTATATTAGCCTGGTCTACCCTCTACTGTCATTATATTACCCTGGTCTACTGCCATTATATTACCCTGGTCTACCATCTACTGTCATTATATTACCCATGGTCTACCATCTACTGTCATTATATTACCCTGGTCTACCATCTACTGTCATTATATTACCCATGGTCTACCATCTACTGTCATTATATTAGCCTGGTCTACCATCTACTGTCATTATATTACCCTGGTCTACTGTCATTATATTACTGGTCTACTGTCATTATATTACCCTGGGTCTACCATCTACTGTCATTATATTACCCTGGTCTACTTGTCTACTGTCATTATATTACCCTGGTCTACCATCTACTGTCATTATATTACCCTGGTCTACCATCTACTGTCATTATATTACCCTGGTCTACCATCTACTGTCATTATATTACCCTGGTCTACCATCTACTGTCATTATATTACCCTGGTCTACCATCTACTGTCATTATATTACCCTGGTCTACCATCTACTGTCATTATATTACCCTGGTCTACCATCTACTGTCATTATATTACCCTGGTCTACCATTTCTACTGTCATTATATTACCCTGGTCTACCATCTACTGTCATTATATTACCCTGGTCTACCATCTACTGTCATTATATTACCCTGGTCTACCATCTACTGTCATTATATTACCCTGGTCTACCATCTACTGTCATTATATTACCCTGGTCTACATCTACTGTCATTATATTACCCTGGTCTACCATCTACTGTCATTATATTACCCTGGTCTACCATCTACTGTCATTATATTACCCTGGTCTACCATCTACTGTCATTATATTACCCTGGTCTACCATCTACTGTCATTATATTACCCTGGTCTACCATCTACTGTCATTATATTACCCTGGTCTACCATCTACTGTCATTATATTACCCTGGTCTACCATCTACTGTCATTATATTACCCTGGTCTACCATCTACTGTCATTATATTACCCTGGTCTACCATCTACTGTCATTATATTACCCTGGTCTACCATCTACTGTCATTATATTACCCTGGTCTACCATCTACTGTCATTATATTACCCTGGTCTACTTTCTACTGTCATTATATTACCCTGGTCTACCATCTACTGTCATTATATTACCCTGGTCTACCATCTACTGTCATTATATTACCCTGGTCTACCATCTACTGTCATTATATTACCCTGGTCTACCATCTACTGTCATTATATTACCCTGGTCTACCATCTACTGTCATTATATTACCCTGGTCTACCCTCTACTGTCATTATATCGCCCTGGTCTACCATCTACTGTCATTATATTACCCTGGTCTACCATCTACTGTCATTATATTACCCTGGTCTACCATCTACTGTCATTATATTACTCTGGTCTACCATCTACTGTCATTATATTACCCTGGTCTACCATCTACTGTCATTATATTACCCTGATCTACCATCTACTGTCATTATATTACCCTGATCTACCATCTACTGTCATTATATTACCCTGGTCTACATTCTACTGTCATTATATTACCCTAGTCTACTTTCTACTGTCATTAAATTACCCTGGTCTACCCACTACTGTCATTATATTACCCTGGTCTACCATCTACTGTCATTATATTACCCTGGTCTACTTTCTACTGTCATTATATTACCCTGGTCTACTTTCTACTGTCATTATATTACCCTGGTCTACCATCTACTGTCATTATATTACCCTGGTCTACCATCTACTGTCATTATATTACCCTGGTCTACCATCTACTGTCAATATATTACCCTGGTCTACTCTACTGTCATTATATTACCCTGGTCTACTTCTACTGTCATTATATTACCCTGGTCTACCATCTACTGTCATTATATTACCCTGGTCTACCATCTACTGTCATTATATTACCCTGGTCTACCATCTACTGTCATTATATTACCCTGGTCTACCATCTACTGTCATTATATTACCCTGGTCTACCATCTACTGTCATTATATTACCCTGGTCTACCATCTACTGTCATTATATTACCCTGGTCTACCATCTACTGTCATTATATTACCCTGGTCTACCATCTACTGTCATTATATTACCCTGGTCTACCATCTACTGTCATTATATTACCCTGGTCTACCATCTACTGTCATTATATTACCCTGGTCTACCATCTACTGTCATTATATTACCTGGTCTACCATCTACTGTCATTATATTACCCCCTGGTCTACCATCTACTGTCATTATATTACCCTGGTCTACCATCTACTGTCATTATATATATTACCCTGGTCTACCATCTACTGTCATTATATTACCCTGGTCTACTTTCTACTGTCATTATATTACCCTGGTCTACCATCTACTGTCATTATATTACCCTGGTCTACCATCTACTGTCATTATATTACCCTGGTCTACCATCTACTGTCATTATATTACCCTGGTCTACCATCTACTGTCATTATATTACCCTGGTCTACCATCTACTGTCATTATATTACCCTGGTCTACCATCTACTGTCATTATATTACCCTGGTCTACCATCTACTGTCATTATATTACCCTGGTCTACCATCTACTGTCATTATATTACCCTGGTCTACCATCTACTGTCATTATATTACCCTGGTCTACCATCTACTGTCATTATATTACCCTGGTCTACCATCTACTGTCATTATATTACCCTGGTCTACCATCTACTGTCATTATATTACCCTGGTCTACCATCTACTGTCATTATATTACCCTGGTCTACCATCTACTGTCATTATATTACCCTGGTCTACCATCTACTGTCATTATATTACCCTGGTCTACCATCTACTGTCATTATATTACCTGGTCTACCATCTACTGTCATTATATTACCCTGGTCTACCATCTACTGTCATTATATTACCCTGGTCTACCATCTACTGTCATTATATTACCCTGGTCTACCATCTACTGTCATTATATTACCCTGGTCTACCATCTACTGTCATTATATTACCCTGGTCTACCATCTACTGTCATTATATTACCCTGGTCTACCATCTACTGTCATTATATTACCCTGGTCTACCATCTACTGTCATTATATTACCCTGGTCTACCATCTACTGTCATTATATTACCCTGGTCTACCATCTACTGTCATTATATTACCCTGGTCTACCATCTACTGTCATTATATTACCCTGGTCTACCATCTACTGTCATTATATTACCCTGGTCTACCATCTACTGTCATTATATTACCCTGGTCTACCATCTACTGTCATTATATTACCCTGGTCTACCATTTCTACTGTCATTATATTACCCTGGTCTACTTCTACTGTCATTATATTACCCTGGTCTACTTTCTACTGTCATTATATTACCCTGGTCTACCATCTACTGTCATTATATTACCCTGGTCTACCATCTACTGTCATTATATTATACCCTGGTCTACCATCTACTGTCATTATATTACCCTGGTCTACCATCTACTGTCATTATATTACCCTGGTCTACCATCTACTGTCATTATATTACCCTGGTCTACCATCTACTGTCATTATATTACCCTGGTCTACCATCTACTGTCATTATATTACCCTGGTCTACCATCTACTGTCATTATATTACCCTGGTCTACCATCTACTGTCATTATATTACCCTGGTCTACCATCTACTGTCATTATATTACCCTGGTCTACCATCTACTGTCATTATATTACCCTGGTCTACCATTCTACTGTCATTATATTACCCTAGTCTACCTTCTACTGTCATTATATTACCCTGGTCTACCCTCTACTGTCATTATATTACCCTGGTCTACCATCTACTGTCATTATATTACCCTGGTCTACCATCTACTGTCATTATATTACCCTGGTCTACCATCTACTGTCATTATATTACCCTGGTCTACCATCTACTGTCATTATATTACCCTGGTCTACCATCTACTGTCATTATATTACCCTGGTCTACCATCTACTGTCATTATATTACCCTGGTCTACCATCTACTGTCATTATATTACCCTGGTCTACCATCTACTGTCATTATATTACCCTGGTCTACCATCTACTGTCATTATATTACCGATGGTCTACCATCTACTGTCATTATATTACCCTGGTCTACCATCTACTGTCATTATATTACCCTGGTCTACCATCTACTGTCATTATATTACCCTGGTCTACCATCTACTGTCATTATATTACCCTGGTCTACCATCTACTGTCATTATATTACCCTGGTCTACCATCTACTGTCATTATATTACCCTGGTCTACCATCTACTGTCATCATATATACCCTGGTCTACTCTCTACTGTCATTATATTACCCTGGTCTACCATCTACTGTCATTATATTACCCTGGTCTACCATCTACTGTCATTATATTACCCTGGTCTACCATCTACTGTCATTATATTACCCTGGTCTACCATCTACTGTCATTATATTACCCTGGTCTACCATCTACTGTCATTATATTACCCTGGTCTACCATCTACTGTCATTATATTACCCTGGTCTACCATCTACTGTCATTATATTACCCTGGTCTACCATCTACTGTCATTATATTACCCTGGTCTACCATCTACTGTCATTATATTACCCTGGTCTACCATCTACTGTCATTATATTACCCTGGTCTACCATCTACTGTCATTATATTACCCTGGTCTACCATCTACTGTCATTATATTACCCTGTCTACCATCTACTGTCATTATATTACCCTGGTCTACCATCTACTGTCATTATATTACCCTGGTCTACCATCTACTGTCATTATATTACCCTGGTCTACCATCTACTGTCATTATATTACCCTGGTCTACCATCTACTGTCATTATATTACCCTGGTCTACCATCTACTGTCATTATATTACCCTGGTCTACCATCTACTGTCATTATATTACCCTGGTCTACCATCTACTGTCATTATATTACCCTGGTCTACCATCTACTGTCATTATATTACCCTGGTCTACCATCTACTGTCATTATATTACCCTGGTATACCATCTACTGTCATTATATTACCCTGGTCTACTTTCTACTGTCATTATATTACCCTGGTCTACCATCTACTGTCATTATATTACCCTGGTCTACCATCTACTGTCATTATATTACCCTGGTCTACCATCTACTGTCATTATATTACCCTGGTCTACCATCTACTGTCATTATATTACCCTGGTCTACCATCTACTGTCATTATATTACCCTGGTCTACCATCTACTGTCATTATATTACCCTGGTCTACCATCTACTGTCATTATATTACCCTGGTCTACCATCTACTGTCATTATATTACCCTGGTCTACCATCTACTGTCATTATATTACCCTGGTCTACTTTCTACTGTCATTATATTACCCTGGTCTACCATCTACTGTCATTATATTACCCTGGTCTACCATCTACTGTCATTATATTACCCTGGTCTACCATCTACTGTCATTATATTACCCTGTCATTATATTACCCTGGTCTACCATCTACTGTCATTATATTACCCTGGTCTACCATCTACTGTCATTATATTACCCTGGTCTACCATCTACTGTCATTATATTACCCTGGTCTACCATCTACTGTCATTATATTACCCTGGTCTACCATCTACTGTCATTATATTACCCTGGTCTACCATCTACTGTCATTATATTACCCTGGTCTACTTTCTACTGTCATTATATTACCCTGGTCTACCCTCTACTGTCATTATATTACCCTGGTCTACCATCTACTGTCATTATATTACCCTGGTCTACCATCTACTGTCATTATATTACCCTGGTCTACCATCTACTGTCATTATATTACCCTGGTCTACTTTCTACTGTCATTATATTACCCTATCTACCATCTACTGTCATTATATTACCCTGGTCTACTTTCTACTGTCATTATATTACCCTGGTCTACCATCTACTGTCATTATATTACCCTGGTCTACCATCTACTGTCATTATATTACCCTGGTCTACCATCTACTGTCATTATTAACCTGGTCTACCATCTACTGTCATTATATTACCCTGGTCTACCATCTACTGTCATTATATTACCCTGGTCTACCATCTACTGTCATTATATTACCCTGGTCTACCATCTACTGTCATTATATTACCCTGGTCTACCATCTACTGTCATTATATTACCCTGGTCTACCATCTACTGTCATTATATTACCCTGGTCTACCATCTACTGTCATTATATTACCCTGGTCTACCATCTACTGTCATTATATTACCCTGGTCTACCATCTACTGTCATTATATTACCCTGGTCTACCATCTACTGTCATTATATTACCCTGGTCTACCATCTACTGTCATTATATTACCTGGTCTACCATCTACTGTCATTATATTACCCTGGTCTACCATCTACTGTCATTATATTACCCTGGTCTACCATCTACTGTCATTATATTACCCTGGTCTACCATCTACTGTCATTATATTACCCTGGTCTACCATCTACTGTCATTATATTACCCTGGTCTACCATCTACTGTCATTATATTACCCTGGTCTACCATCTACTGTCATTATATTACCCTGGTCTACCATCTACTGTCATTATATTACCCTGGTCTACCATCTACTGTCATTATATTACCCTGGTCTACCATCTACTGTCATTATATTACCCTGGTCTACCATCTACTGTCATTATATTACCCTGGTCTACCATCTACTGTCATTATATTACCCTGGTCTACCATCTACTGTCATTATATTACCCTGGTCTACCATCTACTGTCATTATATTACCCTGGTCTACCATCTACTGTCATTATATTACCCTGGTCTACCTACTGTCATCTACTGTCATTATATTAATTACTGGTCTACCATCTACTGTCATTATATTACCCTGGTCTACCATCTACTGTCATTATATTACCCTGGTCTACCATCTACTGTCATTATATTACCCTGGTCTACCATCTACTGTCATTATATTACCCTGGTCTACCATCTACTGTCATTATATTACCCTGGTCTACCATCTACTGTCATTATATTACCCTGGTCTACCATCTACTGTCATTATATTACCCTGGTCTACCATCTACTGTCATTATATTACCCTGGTCTACCATCTACTGTCATTATATTACCCTGGTCTACCATCTACTGTCATTATATTACCCTGGTCTACCATCTACTGTCATTATATTACCCTGGTCTACCATCTACTGTCATTATATTACCCTGGTCTACCTATCTTATATTACTGTCATTATATTATATTACCCTGGTCTACCATCTACTGTCATTATATTACCCTGGTCTACCATCTACTGTCATTATATTACCCTGGTCTACTTTCTACTGTCATTATATTACCCTGGTCTACCATCTACTGTCATTATATTACCCTGGTCTACCTACTCTACTGTCATTATATTACCCTGGTCTACCATCTACTGTCATTATATTACCCTGGTCTACCATCTACTGTCATTATATTACCCTGGTCTACCATCTACTGTCATTATATTACCCTGTCTACCATCTCTACTGTCATTATATTACCCTGGTCTACCATCTACTGTCATTATATTACCCTGGTCTACCATCTACTGTCATTATATTACCCTGGTCTACCATCTACTGTCATTATATTACCCTGGTCTACCATCTACTGTCATTATATTACCCTGGTCTACCATCTACTGTCATTATATTACCCTGGTCTACCATCTACTGTCATTATATTACCCTGGTCTACTTTCTACTGTCATTATATTACCCTGGTCTACCATCTACTGTCATTATATTACCCTGGTCTACCATCTACTGTCATTATATTACCCTGGTCTACCATCTACTGTCATTATATTACCCTGGTCTACTCTACTGTCATTATATTATTACCCTGGTCTACTTTCTACTGTCATTATATTACCCTGGTCTACCATCTACTGTCATTATATTACCCTGGTCTACCATCTACTGTCATTATATTACCCTGGTCTACCATCTACTGTCATTATATTACCCTGGTCTACCATCTACTGTCATTATATTACCCTGGTCTACCATCTACTGTCATTATATTACCCTGGTCTACCATCTACTGTCATTATATTACCCTGGTCTACCATCTACTGTCATTATATTACCCTGGTCTACCATCTACTGTCATTATATTACCCTGGTCTACCATCTACTGTCATTATATTACCCTGGTCTACTTTCTACTGTCATTATATTACCCTAGTCTACTTTCTACTGTCATTAAACTGTAATCTGGTCTACCATCTACTGTCATTATATTACCCTGGTCTACCATCTACTGTCATTATATTACCCTGGTCTACCATCTACTGTCATTATATTACCCTGGTCTACCATCTACTGTCATTATATTACCCCTGGTCTACCATCTACTGTCATTATATTACCCTGGTCTACCATCTACTGTCATTATATTACCCTGGTCTACCATCTACTGTCATTATATTACCCTGGTCTACCATCTACTGTCATTATATTACCCTGGTCTACTTTCTACTGTCATTATATTACCCTGGTCTACCATCTACTGTCATTATATTACCCTGGTCTACCATCTACTGTCATTATATTACCCTGGTCTACCATCTACTGTCATTATATTACCCTGGTCTACCATCTACTGTCATTATATTACCCTGGTCTACCATCTACTGTCATTATATTACCCTGGTCTACCATCTACTGTCATTATATTACCCTGGTCTACTTTTTCTACTGTCATTATATTACCCTGGTCTACCATCTACTGTCATTATATTACCCTGGTCTACCATCTACTGTCATTATATTACCCTGGTCTACCATCTACTGTCATTATATTACCCTGGTCTACCATCTACTGTCATTATATTACCCTGTCTACCATCTACTGTCATTATATTACCCTGGTCTACCATCTACTGTCATTATATTACCCTGGTCTACCATCTACTGTCATTATATTACCCTGGTCTACCATCTACTGTCATTATATTACCCTGGTCTACCATCTACTGTCATTATATTACCCTGGTCTACCATCTACTGTCATTATATTACCCTGGTCTACCATCTACTGTCATTATATTACCCTGGTCTACCATCTACTGTCATTATATTACCCTGGTCTACCATCTACTGTCATTATATTACCCTGGTCTACCATCTACTGTCATTATATTACCCTGGTCTACCATCTACTGTCATTATATTACCCTGGTCTACCATCTACTGTCATTATATTACCCTGGTCTACTTTCTACTGTCATTATATTACCCTGGTCTACCATCTACTGTCATTATATTACCCTGGTCTACCATCTACTGTCATTATATTACCCTGGTCTACCATCTACTGTCATTATATTACCCTGGTCTACCATCTACTGTCATTATATTACCCTGGTCTACTTTCTACTGTCATTATATTACCCTAGTCTACTTTCTACTGTCATTAAATTACCCTGGTCTACCCTCTACTGTCATTATATTACCCTGGTCTCTACTGTCATTATATTACCCTGGTCTACCATCTACTGTCATTATATTACCCTGGTCTACTTTCTACTGTCATTATATTACCCTGGTCTACCATCTACTGTCAATATATTACCCTGGTCTACTTTCTACTGTCATTAAATTACCCTGGTCTACCCTCTACTGTCATTATATTACCCTGGTCTCTACTGTCATTATATTACCCTGGTCTACCATCTACTGTCATTATTACCCTGGTCTACCATCTACTGTCATTATATTACCCTGGTCTACCATCTACTGTCATTATATTACCCTGGTCTACCATCTACTGTCATTATATTACCCTGGTCTACCCTCTACTGTCATTATATTACCCTGGTCTACCATCTACTGTCATTTATATTACCCTGGTCTACCATCTACTGTCATTATATTACCCTGGTCTACCATCTACTGTCATTATATTACCCTGGTCTACTTTCTACTGTCATTATATTACCCTGGTCTACCATCTACTGTCATTATATTACCCTGGTCTACCATCTACTGTCATTATATATTACCCTGGTCTACCATCTACTGTCATTATATTACCCTGGTCTACCATCTACTGTCATTATATTACCCTGGTCTACCATCTACTGTCATTATATTACCCTGGTCTACCATCTACTGTCATTATATTACCCTGGTCTACCATCTACTGTCATTATATTACCCTGGTCTACCATCTACTGTCATTATATTACCCTGGTCTACCATCTACTGTCATTATATTACCCTGGTCTACCATCTACTGTCATTATATTACCCTGGTCTACCATCTACTGTCATTATATTACCCTGGTCTACTTTCTACTGTCATTATATTACCCTGGTCTACCATCTACTGTCATTATATTACCCCTGGTCTACCATCTACTGTCATTATATTACCCTGGTCTACCATCTACTGTCATTATATTACCCTGGTCTACCATCTACTGTCATTATATTACCCTGGTCTACCATCTACTGTCATTATATTACCCTGGTCTACCATCTACTGTCATTATATTACCCTGGTCTACCATCTACTGTCATTATATTACCCTGGTCTACCATCTACTGTCATTATATTACCCTGGTCTACCATCTACTGTCATTATATTACCCTGGTCTACCATCTACTGTCATTATATTACCCTGGTCTACCATCTACTGTCATTATATTACCCTGGTCTACCATCTACTGTCATTATATTACCCTGGTCTACCATCTACTGTCATTATATTACCCTGGTCTACCATCTACTGTCATTATATTACCCTGGTCTACCATCTACTGTCATTATATTACCCTGGTCTACCATCTACTGTCATTATATTACCCTGGTCTACCATCTACTGTCATTATATTACCCTGGTCTACTTTCTACTGTCATTATATTACCCTGGTCTACCATCTACTGTCATTATATTACCCTGGTCTACCATCTACTGTCATTATATTACCCTGGTCTACTTTCTACTGTCATTATATTACCTGGTCTACCATCTACTGTCATTATATTACCCTGGTCTACCATCTACTGTCATTATATTACCCTGGTCTACCATCTACTGTCATTATATTACCCTGGTCTACCATCTACTGTCATTATATTACCCTGGTCTACCATCTACTGTCATTATATTACCCTGGTCTACCATCTACTGTCATTATATTACCCTGGTCTACCATCTACTGTCATTATATTACCCTGGTCTACCATCTACTGTCATTATATTACCCTGGTCTACTTTCTACTGTCATTAAATTACCCTGGTCTACCCTCTACTGTCATTATATTACCCTGGTCTACCATCTACTGTCATTATATTACCCTGGTCTACCATCTACTGTCATTATATTACCCTGGTCTACCATCTACTGTCATTATATTACCCTGGTCTACTTTCTACTGTCATTATATTACCCTGGTCTACCATCTACTGTCATTATATTACCCTGGTCTACCATCTACTGTCATTATATTACCCTGGTCTACCATCTACTGTCATTATATTACCCTGGTCTACCATCTACTGTCATTATATTACCCTGGTCTACCATCTACTGTCATTATATTACCCTGGTCTACCATCTACTGTCATTATATTACCCTGGTCTACCATCTACTGTCATTATATTACCCTGGTCTACCATCTACTGTCATTATATTACCCTGGTCTACCATCTACTGTCATTATATTACCCTGGTCTACCATCTACTGTCATTATATTACCCTGGTCTACTTTTACTGTCATTATATTACCTGGTCTACCATCTACTGTCATTATATTACCCTGGTCTACCATCTACTGTCATTATATTACCCTGGTCTACCATCTACTGTCATTATATTACCCTGGTCTACCATCTACTGTCATTATATTACCCTGGTCTACCATCTACTGTCATTATATTACCCTGGTCTACCATCTACTGTCATTATATTACCCTGGTCTACCATCTACTGTCATTATATTACCCTGGTCTACTTTCTACTGTCATTATATTACCCTGGTCTACCATCTACTGTCATTATATTACCCTGGTCTACCATCTACTGTCATTATATTACCCTGGTCTACCATCTACTGTCATTATATTACCATCTACTGTCATTATATTACCTGGTCTACCATCTACTGTCATTATATTACCCTGGTCTACCATCTACTGTCATTATATTACCCTGGTCTACCATCTACTGTCATTATATTACCCTGGTCTTCCATCTACTGTCATTATATTACCCTGGTATACCATCTACTGTCATTATATTACCCTGGTCTACCATCTACTGTCATCATATTACCCTGGTATTCCATCTACTGTCATTATATCACCCTGGTATACCATCTACTGTCATTATATTACCCTGGTCTACCATCTACTGTCATTATATTACCCATGGTCTACCATCGACTGTCATTCTATTACCCTGGTCTACCATCTACTGTCATTATATTACCCTGGTCTACCATCTACTGTCATTATATTACCCTGGTCTACCATCTACTGTCATTATATTACCCTGGTCTACCATCTACTGTCATTATATTACCCTGGTCTACCATCTACTGTCATTATATTACCCTGGTCTACCATCTACTGTCATTATATTACCCTGGTCTACCATCTACTGTCATTATATTACCCTGGTCTACCATCTACTGTCATTATATTACCCTGGTCTACCATCTACTGTCATTATATTACCCTGGTCTACTTTCTCTACTGTCATTAAATTACCCTGGTCTACCATCTACTGTCATTATATTACCCTGGTCTACCATCTACTGTCATTATATTACCCTGGTCTACCATCTACTGTCATTATATTACCCTGGTCTACCATCTACTGTCATTATATTACCCTGGTCTACTTCCTACTGTCATTATATTACCCTGGTCTACCATCTACTGTCATTATATTACCCTGGTCTACCATCTACTGTCATTATATTACCCTGGTCTACTCCCTACTGTCATTATATTACCCTGTTCTAACATCTACTGTCATTATATTACCCTGGTCTACCATCTACTGTCATTATATTACCCTTGTCTACCATCTACGGTCAATATATTACCCTGGTCTACTTTCTACTGTCATTAAATTACCCTGGTCTACCCTCTACTGTCATTATATTACCCTGGTCTACCATCTACTGTCATTATATTACCCTGGTCTACCATCTACTGTCATTATATTACCCTGGTCTACCATCTACTGTCATTATATTACCCTGGTCTACCATCTACTGTCATTATATTACCCTGGTCTACCATCTACTGTCATTATATTACCCTGGTCTACCATCTACTGTCATTATATTACCCTGGTCTACCATCTACAGTCATTATATTACCCTGGTCTACCATCTACTGTCATTATATTACCCTGGTCTACCATCTACTGTCATTATATTACCCTGGTCTACCATCTACTGTCATTATATTACCCTCGTCTACTATCTACTGTCATTATATTACCCTGGTCGACCCTCGACTGTCATTATATTACCCTGGTCTACCATCTACTGTCATTACATTACCCTGGTCTACTTTGTACTGTCATTATATTACCCTGGTCTACTTTCTACTGTCATTATATTACACTGGTCTACCACCTACTGTCATTATATTTCCCTGGTCAACCATCTACAGTCAATATATTAACCTGGTCTACCATCTACTGTCATTATATTACCCTGGTCTACCATCTACTGTCATTATATTACCCTGGTCTACTTTCTACTGTCATTATATTACCCTGGTCTACCATCTACTGTCATTATATTACCCTGGTCTACCCTCTACTGTCATTATATTACCCTGGTCTACCATCTACTGTCATTATATTACCCTGGTCTACCATCTACTGTCATTATATTACCCTGGTCTACCATCTACTGTCATTATATTACCCTGGTCTACCATCTACTGTCATTATATTACCCTGGTCTACTTTCTACTGTCATTATATTACCCTGGTCTACCATCTACTGTCATTATATTACCCTGGTCTACTTTCTACTGTCATTATATTACCCTGGTCTACCATCTACTGTCATTATATTACCCTGGTCTACCATCTACTGTCATTATATTACCCTGGTCTACCATCTACTGTCATTATATTACCCTGGTCTACCATCTACTGTCATTATATTACCCTGGTCTACCATCTCTACTGTCATTATATTACCCTGGTCTACCATCTACTGTCATTATATTACCCTGGTCTACCATCTACTGTCATTATATTACCCTGGTCTACCATCTACTGTCATTATATTACCCTGGTCTACCATCTACTGTCATTATATTACCCTGGTCTACTTTCTACTGTCATTATATTACCCTGGTCTACCCTCTACTGTCATTATATTACCCTGGTCTACCATCTACTGTCATTATATTACCCTGGTCTACTTTCTACTGTCATTATATTACCCTGGTCTACCATCTACTGTCATTATATTACCCTGGTCTACCATCTACTGTCATTATATTACCCTGGTCTACCATCTACTGTCATTATATTACCCTCGTCTACCATCTACTGTCATTATATTACCCTGGTCTACCCTCTACTGTCATTATATTACCCTGGTCTACCATCTACTGTCATTATATTACCCTGGTCTACCATCTACTGTCATTATATTACCCTGGTCTACCATCTACTGTCATTATATTACCCTGGTCTACCATCTACTGTCATTATATTACCCTGGTCTACCATCTACTGTCATTATATTACCCTGGTCTACTTTCTACTGTCATTATATTACCCTGTCTACTTTCTACTGTCATTATATTACCCTGGTCTACCATCTACTGTCATTATATTACCCTGGTCTACCATCTACTGTCATTATATTACCCTGGTCTACCATCTACTGTCATTATATTACCCTGGTCTACCATCTACTGTCATTATATTACCCTGGTCTACTTTCTACTGTCATTATATTACCCTGGTCTACCCTCTACTGTCTTTATATTACCCTGGTCTACCATCTACTGTCATTATATTACCCTGGTCTACCATCTACTGTCATTATATTACCCTGGTCTACCATCTACTGTCATTATATTACCCTGGTCTACCATCTACTGTCATTATATTACCCTGGTCTACCATCTACTGTCATTATATTACCCTGGTCTACCATCTACTGTCATTATATTACCCTGGTCTACCATCTACTGTCATTATATTACCCTGGTCTACCATCTACTGTCATTATATTACCCTGGTCTACCATCTACTGTCATTATATTACCCTGGTCTACCATCTACTGTCATTATATTAATCTGGTCTACCCTCTACTGTCATTATATTACCCTGGTCTACAATCTACTGTCATTATATTACCCTGGTCTACTTTCTACTGTCATTAAATTACCCTGGTCTACCCTCTACTGTCATTATATTACCCTGGTCTACCCTCTACTGTCATTATATTACCCTGGTCTACCATCTACTGTCATTATATTACCCTGGTCTACCATCTACTGTCATTATATTACCCTGGTCTACCATCTACTGTCATTATATTACCCTGGTCTACCATCTACTGTCATTATATTACCCTGGTCTACCATCTACTGTCATTATATTACCCTGGTCTACCATCTACTGTCATTATATTACCCTGGTCTACCATCTACTGTCATTATATTACCCTGGTCTACCATCTACTGTCATTATATTACCCTGGTCTACCATCTACTGTCATTATATTACCCTGGTCTACCATCTACTGTCATTATATTTCCCTGGTCTACCATCTACTGTCAATCTATTACCCTGGTCTACCTTCTACTGTCATTATATTACCCTGGTCTACCATCTACTGTCATTATATTACCCTGGTCTACCATCTGCTGTCATTATATTACCCTGGTCTACCATCTACTGTCATTATATTACCCTGGTCTACTTTCTACTGTCATTATATTACCCTGGTCTACCCTCTACTGTCATTATATTACCCTGGTCTACCCTCTACTGTCATTATATTACCCTGGTCTACCATCTACTGTCATTATATTACCCTGGTCTACCATCTACTGTCAATATATTACCCTGGTCTACTTTCTACTGTCATTATATTACCCTAGTCTACCATCTACTGTCATTATATTACCCTGGTCTACCATCTACTATCATTATATTACCCTGGTCTACCATCTACTGTCAATATATTACCCTGGTCTACTTTCTACTGTCTTTATATTACCCTAGTCTACTTTCTACTCTCATTAACTTACCCTGGTCTACCATCTACTGTCATTATATTACCCTGGTCTACTTTCTACTGTCATTAAATTAATCTGGTCTACCCTCTACTGTCATTATATTACCCTGGTCTACTTTCTACTGTCATTAAATTACCCTGGTCTACCCTCTACTGTCATTATATTACCCTGGTCTACCCTCTACTGTCATTATATTACCCTGGTCTACCATCTACTGTCATTATATTACCCTGGTCTACCATCTACTGTCAACATATTACCCTGGTCTACTTTCTACTGTCATTATATTACCCTAGTCTACTTTCTACTGTCATTATATTACCCTGATCTACCATCTACTGTCATTATATTTCCCTGGTCTACCATAGAGTGTTGTGATTAGAGTGGAGGGGCGGCAGGTAGTCTAGTGGTTAGAGTTTAGGGGCGGCAGGTAGTCTCGTGGTTAGAGTGTATGGGCGGCAGGTAGTCTATGTAGGGGAGGCATGTAGCCTAGTGGTTAGAGTGTGGGGGCGGCAGGTAGTTTGTGGTTTGAGTGTAGGGGCGGCAGGTAGCCTAGTGGTTAGATTGTAGGGACGGCAGGTAGCCTAGTGGTTAGAGTGTAGGGACGGCAGGTAGCCTTGTGGTTAGAGTGTAGGGTCGGCAAGTAGTGCAGTTGTTAGAGTGTAGTGGCGGCAGGTTGCCTAGTGGTTTGAGTGTAGGGTCGGCAGGTAGTGTAGTTGTTAGAGTGTAGAGGTGGCAGGTAGCCTCGTGGTTAGAGTGTATGGGAGGCAGGTAGTCTAGTGGTTAGAGTGTAGGGGCAGCAGGCAGTCTAGTGGTTAGAGTGTAGGGGAGGCAGGTAGCCTAGTGGTTAGAGTGTAGAGGCGGCAGGCAGTCTAGTGGTTAGAGTGTAGGGGCAGCAGGCAGTCTAGTGGTTAGAGTGTAGGGGAGGCAGGTAGCCTAGTGGTTAGAGTGTAGAGGCGGCAGGCAGTCTAGTGGTTAGAGTGTAGGGGCAGCAGGCAGTCTAGTGGTTAGAGTGTAGGGGAGGCAGGTAGTCTAGTGGTTAGAGTGTAGGGGCAGCAGGCAGTCTAGTGGTTAGAGTGTAGGGGAGGCAGGTAGCCTAGTGGTTAGAGTGTAGAGGTGGCAGGTAGTCTAGTGGTTAGAGTGTATGGGAGGCAGGTAGTCTAGTGGTTAGAGTGTAGGGGCAGCAGGCAGTCTAGTGGTTAGAGTGTAGGGGAGGCAGGTAGCCTAGTGGTTAGAGTGTAGAGGCGGCAGGTTGCCTAGTGGTTAGAGTGTAGGGGCGGCAGGGAGCCTAGTGGTTAGAGTGTAGGGGCGGCAGGTAGTCTATGTAGGGGAGGCATGTAGCCTAGTGGTTAGAGTGTAGGGACGGCAGGTAGTGTAGTTGTTAGAGTGTAGAGGTGGCAGGTAGCCTAGTGGTTAGAGTGTAGGGGCGGCAGGTTGCCTAGTGGTAAGAGTGTAGGGACGGCAGGTAGTCTCGTGGTTAGAGTGTAGGGGCGGCAGGTAGCCTAGTGGTTAGAGTGTAGGGGCGGCAGGTAGTCTCGTGGTTAGAGTGTAGGGGCGGCAGGTAGCCTAGTGGTTAGAGTGTATGGGCGGCAGGTAGTCTATGTAGGGGAGGCATGTAGCCTAGTGGTTAGAGTGTAGGGGCGGTAGGTAGTCTAGTGGTTAGAGTGTAGGGGCGGCAGGTAACCTAGTGGTTAGAGTTTAGGGGCGGCAGGTAGTCTCGTGGTTAGAGTGTTGTGATTAGAGTGGAGGGGCGGCAGGTAGTCTAGTGGTTCGAGTGTTGGGGCGGCAGGTAGTCTAGTGGTTAGAGTGTAGTGGTTAGAATGTAGGGGAGGCAGGTAGTCTAATGGTTAGAGTGTAGTGGTTAGAGTGTATGGGAGGCAGGTAGTCTAGTGGTTAGAGTGTCGTGGCGGCAGGTAGTTTAGTGGTTAGAGTGTAGTGGTTAGAATGTAGGGGAGGCAGGTAGTCTAATGGTTAGAGTGTATGGGCGGCAGGTAGCCTTGTGGTTACAGTGTAGGGTCGGCAAGTAGTGCAGTTGTTAGAGTGTAGTGGCGGCAGGTTGCCTAGTGGTTTGAGTGTAGGGTCGGCAGGTAGTCCATGTAGGGGAGGCATGTAGCCTAGTGGTTAGAGTGTAGGGGGTAGGTAGTCTAGTGGTTAGAGTGTAGGGGCGTGACAGGTAACCTAGTGGTTAGAGTTTAGGGCGGCAGGTAGTCTCGTGGTTAGAGTGTTGTGATTAGAGTGGAGGGGCGGCAGGTAGTCTAGTGGTTAGAGTTTAGGGGCGGCAGGTAGTCTCGTGGTTAGAGTGTTGTGATTAGAGTGGAGGGGTGGCAGGTAGTCTAGTGGTTAGAGTGTAGGGGCAGCAGGTAGCCTCGTGGTTAGAGTGTAGGGGCGGCAGGTAGCCTAGTGGTTAGAGTGTATGGGCGGCAGGTAGTCTATGTAGGGGAGGCATGTAGCCTAGTGGTTAGAGTGTAGGGGCGGTAGGTAGTCTAGTGGTTAGAGTGTAGGGGCGGCAGGTAGTCTCGTGGTTAGAGTGTATGGGAGGCAGGTAGTCTAGTGGTTAGAGTGTAGGGGCAGCAGGCAGTCTAGTGGTTAGAGTGTAGGGGAGGCAGGTAGCCTAGTGGTTAGAGTTTAGAGGCGGCAGGTTGCCTAGTGGTTAGAGTGTAGGGGCGGCAGGGAGCCTAGTGGTTAGAGTGTAGGGGCGGCAGGTAGTCTATGTAGGGGAGGCATGTAGCCTAGTGGTTAGAGTGTAGGGGCGGCAGGTAGTCTAGTGGTTAGAGTGTAGGGACGGCAGGTAGTGTAGTTGTTAGAGTGTAGAGGTGGCAGGTAGCCTAGTGGTTAGAGTGTAGGGGCGGCAGGTTGCCTAGTGGTAAGAGTGTAGGGACGGCAGGTAGTCTCGTGGTTAGAGTGTAGGGGCGGCAGGTAGCCTAGTGGTTAGAGTGTAGGGGCGGCAGGTAGTCTCGTGGTTAGAGTGTAGGGGCGGCAGGTAGCCTAGTGGTTAGAGTGTATGGGCGGCAGGTAGTCTATGTAGGGGAGGCATGTAGCCTAGTGGTTAGAGTGTAGGGGCGGTAGGTAGTCTAGTGGTTAGAGTGTAGGGGCGGCAGGTAACCTAGTGGTTAGAGTTTAGGGGCGGCAGGTAGTCTCGTGGTTAGAGTGTTGTGATTAGAGTGGTAGTCTAGTCTAGTGGTTAGAGTGTAGGGGCGGCAGGTAGTCTAGTGGTTCGAGTGTTGGGGCGGCAGGTAGTCTAGTGGTTAGAGTGTAGTGGTTAGAGTGTTGGGGCGGCAGGTAGTCTAGTGGTTAGAGTGTAGTGGTTAGAATGTAGGGGAGGCAGGTAGTCTAATGGTTAGAGTGTAGTGGTTAGAGTGTATGGGAGGCAGGTAGTCTAGTGGTTAGAGTGTCGTGGCGGCAGGTAGTTTAGTGGTTAGAGTGTAGTGGTTAGAATGTAGGGGAGGCAGGTAGTCTAATGGTTAGAGTGTATGGGCGGCAGGTAGCCTTGTGGTTACAGTGTAGGGTCGGCAAGTAGTGCAGTTGTTAGAGTGTAGTGGCGGCAGGTTGCCTAGTGGTTTGAGTGTAGGGTCGGCAGGTAGTCTAGGTAGGGGAGGCATGTAGCCTAGTGGTTAGAGTGTAGGGGGGGTAGGTAGTCTAGTGGTTAGAGTGTAGGGGCGGCAGGTAACCTAGTGGTTAGAGTTTAGGGGCGGCAGGTAGTCTCGTGGTTAGAGTGTTGTGATTAGAGTGGAGGGGAGGCAGGTAGTCTAGTGGTTAGAGTTTAGGGGCGGCAGGTAGTCTCGTGGTTAGAGTGTTGTGATTAGAGTGGAGGGGTGGCAGGTAGTCTAGTGGTTAGAGTGTAGGGGCAGCAGGTAGCCTCGTGGTTAGAGTGTAGGGGCGGCAGGTAGCCTAGTGGTTAGAGTGTATGGGCGGCAGGTAGTCTATGTAGAGGAGGCATGTAGCCTAGTGGTTAGAGTGTGGGGGCGGCAGGTAGTTTGTGGTTTGAGTGTAGGGGCGGCAGGTAGCCTAGTGGTTAGATTGTAGGGACGGCAGGTAGCCTAGTGGTTAGAGTGTAGGGACGGCAGGTAGCCTTGTGGTTAGAGTGTAGGGTCGGCAAGTAGTGCAGTTGTTAGAGTGTAGTGGCGGCAGGTTGCCTAGTGGTTTGAGTGTAGGGTCGGCAGGTAGTGTAGTTGTTAGAGTGTAGAGGTGGCAGGTAGCCTCGTGGTTAGAGTGTATGGGAGGCAGGTAGTCTAGTGGTTAGAGTGTAGGGGCAGCAGGCAGTCTAGTGGTTAGAGTGTAGGGGAGGCAGGTAGCCTAGTGGTTAGAGTGTAGAGGCGGCAGGCAGTCTAGTGGTTAGAGTGTAGGGGCAGCAGGCAGTCTAGTGGTTAGAGTGTAGGGAGGCAGGTAGCCTAGTGGTTAGAGTGTAGGGCGGCAGGCAGTCTAGTGGTTAGAGTGTAGGGGCAGCAGGCAGTCTAGTGGTTAGAGTGTAGGGGAGGCAGGTAGTCTAGTGGTTAGAGTGTAGGGGCAGCAGGCAGTCTAGTGGTTAGAGTGTAGGGAGGCAGGTAGCCTAGTGGTTAGAGTGTAGAGGTGGCAGGTAGTCTAGTGGTTAGAGTGTATGGGAGGCAGGTAGTCTAGTGGTTAGAGTGTAGGGGCAGCAGGCAGTCTAGTGGTTAGAGTGTAGGGAGGCAGGTAGCCTAGTGGTTAGAGTGTAGAGGCGGCAGGTTGCCTAGTGGTTAGAGTGTAGGGCGGCAGGGAGCCTAGTGGTTAGAGTGTAGGGGCGGCAGGTAGTCTATGTAGGGAGGCATGTAGCCTAGTGGTTAGAGTGTAGGGGTGGCAGGTAGTCTAGTGGATAGAGTGTAGGGACGGCAGGTAGTGTAGTTGTTAGAGTGTAGAGGTGGCAGGTAGCCTAGTGGTTAGAGTGTAGGGGCGGCAGGTTGCCTAGTGGTAAGAGTGTAGGGACGGCAGGTAGTCTCGTGGTTAGAGTGTAGGGGCGGCAGATAGCCTAGTGGTTAGAGTGTAGGGGCGGCAGGTAGTCTCGTGGTTAGAGTGTAGGGGCGGCAGGTAGCCTAGTGGTTAGAGTGTATGGGCGGCAGGTAGTCTATGTAGGGGCGGCAGGTAACCTAGTGGTTAGAGTTTAGGGGCGGCAGGTAGTCTCGTGGTTAGAGTGTTGTGATTAGAGTGGAGGGGCGGCAGGTAGTCTAGTGGTTCGAGTGTTGGGGCGGCAGGTAGTCTAGTGGTTAGAGTGTAGTGGTTAGAGTGTTGGGGCGGCAGGTAGTCTAGTGGTTAGAGTGTAGTGGTTAGAATGTAGGGGAGGCAGGTAGTCTAATGGTTAGAGTGTAGTGGTTAGAGTGTATGGGAGGCAGGTAGTCTAGTGGTTAGAGTGTCGTGGCGGCAGGTAGTTTAGTGGTTAGAGTGTAGTGGTTAGAATGTAGGGGAGGCAGGTAGTCTAATGGTTAGAGTGTATGGGCGGCAGGTAGCCTTGTGGTTACAGTGTAGGGTCGGCAAGTAGTGCAGTTGTTAGAGTGTAGTGGCGGCAGGTTGCCTAGTGGTTTGAGTGTAGGGTCGGCAGGTAGTCCATGTAGGGGAGGCATGTAGCCTAGTGGTTAGAGTGTAGGGGGGGTAGGTAGTCTAGTGGTTAGAGTGTAGGGGCGGCAGGTAACCTAGTGGTTAGAGTTTAGGGGCGGCAGGTAGTCTCGTGGTTAGAGTGTTGTGATTAGAGTGGAGGGGCGGCAGGTAGTCTAGTGGTTAGAGTTTAGGGGCGGCAGGTAGTCTCGTGGTTAGAGTGTTGTGATTAGAGTGGAGGGGTGGCAGGTAGTCTAGTGGTTAGAGTGTAGGGGCAGCAGGTAGCCTCGTGGTTAGAGTGTAGGGGCGGCAGGTAGCCTAGTGGTTAGAGTGTATGGGCGGCAGGTAGTCTATGTAGGGGAGGCATGTAGCCTAGTGGTTAGAGTGTAGGGGCGGTAGGTAGTCTAGTGGTTAGAGTGTAGGGGCGGCAGGTAACCTAGTGGTTAGAGTTTAGGGGCGGCAGGTAGTCTCGTGGTTAGAGTGTTGTGATTAGAGTGGAGGGGCGGCAGGTAGTCTAGTGGTGTGAGTGTTGGGGCGGCAGGTAGTCTAGTGGTTAGAGTGTAGTGGTTAGAGTGTTGGGGCGGCAGGTAGTCTAGTGGTTAGAGTGTAGTGGTTAGAATGTAGGGGAGGCAGGTAGTCTAATGGTTAGAGTGTATGGGAGGCAGGTAGTCTAGTGGTTAGAGTGTCGTGGCGGCAGGTAGTTTAGTGGTTAGAGTGTAGAGGCGGCAAGTAGTCTAGTGGTTAGAGTGTAGAGGCAGCAGGTAGTCTAGTGGTTAGAGTGTAGGGCGGCAGGTAGTCTAGTGGTTTGAGTGTAGGGTCGGCAGGTAGTCTATGTAGGGGAGGCAGGTAGCCTAGTGGTTAGAGTGTAGGGGCGGCAGGTTGCCTAGTGGTTTGAGTGTAGGGTCGGCAGGTAATGTAGTTGTTAGAGTGTAGAGGTGGCAGGTAGCCTCGTGGTTAGAGTGTAGGATCGGCAGGTAGTCTAGTGGTTAGAGTGTATGGGAGTCAGGTAGTCTAGTGGTTAGAGTATAGTGGTTAGAGTGTAGTGGCTGCAGGTCGCCTAGTGGTTAGAGTGTAGGGGCGGCAGGGAGCCTAGTGGTTAGAGTGTAGGGGAGGCAGGTAGCCTAGTGGTTAGAGTGTAGAGGCGGCAGGTTGCCTAGTGGTTAGAGTGTAGGGGCGGCAGGGAGCCTAGTGGTTAGAGTGTAGGGGCGGCAGGTAGTCTATGTAGGGGAGGCATGTAGCCTAGTGGTTAGAGTGTAGGGGTGGCAGGTAGTCTAGTGGTTAGAGTGTAGGGACGGCAGGTAGTGTAGTTGTTAGAGTGTAGAGGTGGCAGGTAGCCTAGTGGTTAGAGTGTAGGGGCGGCAGGTTGCCTAGTGGTAAGAGTGTAGGGACGGCAGGTAGTCTCGTGGTTAGAGTGTAGGGGCGGCAGATAGCCTAGTGGTTAGAGTGTAGGGGCGGCAGGTAGTCTCGTGGTTAGAGTGTAGGGGCGGCAGGTAGCCTAGTGGTTAGAGTGTATGGGCGGCAGGTAGTCTATGTAGGGCGGCAGGTAACCTAGTGGTTAGAGTTTAGGGCGGCAGGTAGTCTCGTGGTTAGAGTGTTGTGATTAGAGTGGAGGGGCGGCAGGTAGTCTAGTGGTTCGAGTGTTGGGGCGGCAGGTAGTCTAGTGGTTAGAGTGTAGTGGTTAGAGTGTTGGGGCGGCAGGTAGTCTAGTGGTTAGAGTGTAGTGGTTAGAATGTAGGGAGGCAGGTAGTCTAATGGTTAGAGTGTAGTGGTTAGAGTGTATGGGAGGCAGGTAGTCTAGTGGTTAGAGTGTCGTGGCGGCAGGTAGTTTAGTGGTTAGAGTGTAGTGGTTAGAATGTAGGGGAGGCAGGTAGTCTAATGGTTAGAGTGTATGGGCGGCAGGTAGCCTTGTGGTTACAGTGTAGGGTCGGCAAGTAGTGCAGTTGTTAGAGTGTAGTGGCGGCAGGTTGCCTAGTGGTTTGAGTGTAGGGTCGGCAGGTAGTCCATGTAGGGGAGGCATGTAGCCTAGTGGTTAGAGTGTAGGGGGGGTAGGTAGTCTAGTGGTTAGAGTGTAGGGGCGGCAGGTAACCTAGTGGTTAGAGTTTAGGGGCGGCAGGTAGTCTCGTGGTTAGAGTGTTGTGATTAGAGTGGAGGGCGGCAGGTAGTCTAGTGGTTAGAGTTTAGGGGCGGCAGGTAGTCTCGTGGTTAGAGTGTTGTGATTAGAGTGGAGGGGTGGCAGGTAGTCTAGTGGTTAGAGTGTAGGGGCAGCAGGTAGCCTCGTGGTTAGAGTGTATGGGCGGCAGGTAGTCTATGTAGGGGAGGCATGTAGCCTAGTGGTTAGAAGTGTAGGGGCGGTAGGTAGTCTAGTGGTTAGAGTGTAGGGCGGCAGGTAACCTAGTGGTTAGAGTTTAGGGGCGGCAGGTAGTCTCGTGGTTAGAGTGTTGTGATTAGAGTGGAGGGGCGGCAGGTAGTCTAGTGGTGTGAGTGTTGGGGCGGCAGGTAGTCTAGTGGTTAGAGTGTAGTGGTTAGAGTGTTGGGGCGGCAGGTAGTCTAGTGGTTAGAGTGTAGTGGTTAGAATGTAGGGGAGGCAGGTAGTCTAATGGTTAGAGTGTATGGGAGGCAGGTAGTCTAGTGGTTAGAGTGTCGTGGCGGCAGGTAGTTTAGTGGTTAGAGTGTAGAGGCGGCAAGTAGTCTAGTGGTTAGAGTGTAGAGGCAGCAGGTAGTCTAGTGGTTAGAGTGTAGGGCGGCAGGTAGTCTAGTGGTTTGAGTGTAGGGTCGGCAGGTAGTCTATGTAGGGGAGGCAGGTAGCCTAGTGGTTAGAGTGTAGGGGCGGCAGGTTGCCTAGTGGTTTGAGTGTAGGGTCGGCAGGTAATGTAGTTGTTAGAGTGTAGAGGTGGCAGGTAGCCTCGTGGTTAGAGTGTAGGATCGGCAGGTAGTCTAGTGGTTAGAGTGTATGGGAGTCAGGTAGTCTAGTGGTTAGAGTATAGTGGTTAGAGTGTAGTGGCTGCAGGTCGCCTAGTGGTTAGAGTGTAGGGGCGGCAGGTAGCCTAGTAGTCAGAGTGTAGTGGTTAGAGTGTAGGGGTGGCAGGTAGCCTAGTAGTTAGAGTGTAGGGGCGGCAGGTAGCCTAGTGGTTAGAGTGTAGGGGCAGCAGGTAGTCTAGTGGTTAGAGTGTAGAGGCAGCAGGTAGTCTAGTGGTTAGAGTGTGGAGGCAGGAGGTAGTCTAGTGGTTAGAGTGTAGAGGCAGCATATAGTCTAGTGATTAGAGTGTAGGGGCGGCAGGTAGTCTAGTGGTTAGAGTGTAGTGGCGGCAGATAGTCTAGTGATTAGAGTGTAGGGCGGCAGGTAGTCTAGTGGTTAGAGTGTAGGGGCGGCAGGTAGTCTAGTGTTAGAGTGTAGGGCGGCAGGTAGTCTAGTGGTTAGAGTGTAGGGCGGCAGGTAGCCTAGTAGTTAGAGTGTAGGGCGGCAGGTAGTCTAGTGGTTAGAGTGTAGTGGCGGCAGATAGTCTAGTGACTAGAGTTTAGAGGCAGCAGGTAGTCTAGTGGTTAGAGTGTAGGGGCGGCAGGTAGTCTAGTGGTTAGAGTATAGTGGTTAGAGTGTAGGGGCGGCAGGTAGTCTAGTGGTTAGAGTGTAGAGGCAGCAGGTAGTCTAGTGGTTAGAGTGTAGGGGCGGCAGGTAGTCTAGTGGTTAGAGTGTAGAGGCGGCAGGTAGTCTATGTAGGGGAGGCAGGTAGCCTAGTGGTTAGAGTGTAGGGGCGGCAGGTAGCCTTGTGGTTAGAGTGTATGGGAGGCAGGTAGCCTAGTGGTTAGAGTGTAGTGGCGGCAGGTTGCCTAGTGGTTTGAGTGTAGGGTCGGCAGGTAGTGTAGTTGTTAGAGTGTAGAGGTGGCAGGTAGCCTCGTGGTTAGAGTGTAGGATCGGCAGGTAGTCTAGTGGTTAGAGTGTCGTGGCGGCAAGTAGTCTAGTGGTTAGAGTGTAGGGGCGGCAAGTAGCCTAGTGGTTAGAGTGTAGGGGCAGCAGGCAGTCTAGTGGTTAGAGTGTAGGGGAGGCAGGTAGCCTAGTGGTTAGAGTGTAGGGGGGGGCAGGTAGTCTAGTGGTTAGAGTGTAGGGGGGGGCAAGTAGTCTAGTGGTTAGAGTGTAGGATCGGCAGGTAGACTAGTGGTTAGAGTGTAGGGGGCAGGTAGTCTAGTGGTTAGAGTGTAGGGGCGGCAGGGAGCCTAGTGGTTAGAGTGTAGGGGCGGCAGGTAGTCTATGTAGGGGAGGCATGTAGCCTAGTGGTTAGAGTGTAGGGGTGGCAGGTAGTCTAGTGGTTAGAGTGTAGGGACGGCAGGTAGTGTAGTTGTTAGAGTGTAGAGGTGGCAGGTAGCCTAGTGGTTAGAGTGTAGGGGCGGCAGGTTGCCTAGTGGTAAGAGTGTAGGGACGGCAGGTAGTCTCGTGGTTAGAGTGTAGGGGCGGCAGATAGCCTAGTGGTTAGAGTGTAGGGGCGGCAGGTAGTCTCGTGGTTAGAGTGTAGGGGCGGCAGGTAGCCTAGTGGTTAGAGTGTATGGGCGGCAGGTAGTCTATGTAGGGGCGGCAGGTAACCTAGTGGTTAGAGTTTAGGGGCGGCAGGTAGTCTCGTGGTTAGAGTGTTGTGATTAGAGTGGAGGGGCGGCAGGTAGTCTAGTGGTTCGAGTGTTGGGGGCGGCAGGTAGTCTAGTGGTTAGAGTGTAGTGGTTAGAGTGTTGGGGCGGCAGGTAGTCTAGTGGTTAGAGTGTAGTGGTTAGAATGTAGGGGAGGCAGGTAGTCTAATGGTTAGAGTGTAGTGGTTAGAGTGTATGGGAGGCAGGTAGTCTAGTGGTTAGAGTGTCGTGGCGGCAGGTAGTTTAGTGGTTAGAGTGTAGTGGTTAGAATGTAGGGGAGGCAGGTAGTCTAATGGTTAGAGTGTATGGGCGGCAGGTAGCCTTGTGGTTACAGTGTAGGGTCGGCAAGTAGTGCAGTTGTTAGAGTGTAGTGGCGGCAGGTTGCCTAGTGGTTTGAGTGTAGGGTCGGCAGGTAGTCCATGTAGGGGAGGCATGTAGCCTAGTGGTTAGAGTGTAGGGGGGGTAGGTAGTCTAGTGGTTAGAGTGTAGGGGCGGCAGGTAACCTAGTGGTTAGAGTTTAGGGGCGGCAGGTAGTCTCGTGGTTAGAGTGTTGTGATTAGAGTGGAGGGGCGGCAGGTAGTCTAGTGGTTAGAGTTTAGGGGCGGCAGGTAGTCTCGTGGTTAGAGTGTTGTGATTAGAGTGGAGGGGTGGCAGGTAGTCTAGTGGTTAGAGTGTAGGGGCAGCAGGTAGCCTCGTGGTTAGAGTGTATGGGCGGCAGGTAGTCTATGTAGGGGAGGCATGTAGCCTAGTGGTTAGAGTGTAGGGGCGGTAGGTAGTCTAGTGGTTAGAGTGTAGGGGCGGCAGGTAACCTAGTGGTTAGAGTTTAGGGGCGGCAGGTAGTCTCGTGGTTAGAGTGTTGTGATTAGAGTGGAGGGGCGGCAGGTAGTCTAGTGGTGTGAGTGTTGGGGCGGCAGGTAGTCTAGTGGTTAGAGTGTAGTGGTTAGAGTGTTGGGGCGGCAGGTAGTCTAGTGGTTAGAGTGTAGTGGTTAGAATGTAGGGAGGCAGGTAGTCTAATGGTTAGAGTGTATGGGAGGCAGGTAGTCTAGTGGTTAGAGTGTCGTGGCGGCAGGTAGTTTAGTGGTTAGAGTGTAGAGGCGGCAAGTAGTCTAGTGGTTAGAGTGTAGAGGCAGCAGGTAGTCTAGTGGTTAGAGTGTAGGGCGGCAGGTAGTCTAGTGGTTTGAGTGTAGGGTCGGCAGGTAGTCTATGTAGGGAGGCAGGTAGCCTAGTGGTTAGAGTGTAGGGCGGCAGGTTGCCTAGTGGTTTGAGTGTAGGGTCGGCAGGTAATGTAGTTGTTAGAGTGTAGAGGTGGCAGGTAGCCTCGTGGTTAGAGTGTAGGATCGGCAGGTAGTCTAGTGGTTAGAGTGTATGGGAGTCAGGTAGTCTAGTGGTTAGAGTATAGTGGTTAGAGTGTAGTGGCTGCAGGTCGCCTAGTGGTTAGAGTGTAGGGGCGGCAGGTAGCCTAGTAGTCAGAGTGTAGTGGTTAGAGTGTAGGGGTGGCAGGTAGCCTAGTAGTTAGAGTGTAGGGGCGGCAGGTAGCCTAGTGGTTAGAGTGTAGGGGCAGCAGGTAGTCTAGTGGTTAGAGTGTAGAGGCAGCAGGTAGTCTAGTGGTTAGAGTGTGGAGGCAGGAGGTAGTCTAGTGGTTAGAGTGTAGAGGCAGCATATAGTCTAGTGATTAGAGTGTAGGGGCGGCAGGTAGTCTAGTGGTTAGAGTGTAGTGGCGGCAGATAGTCTAGTGATTAGAGTGTAGGGGCGGCAGGTAGTCTAGTGGTTAGAGTGTAGGGGCGGCAGGTAGTCTAGTGTTAGAGTGTAGGGGCGGCAGGTAGTCTAGTGGTTAGAGTGTAGGGGCGGCAGGTAGCCTAGTAGTTAGAGTGTAGGGCGGCAGGTAGTCTAGTGGTTAGAGTGTAGTGGCGGCAGATAGTCTAGTGACTAGAGTTTAGAGGCAGCAGGTAGTCTAGTGGTTAGAGTGTAGGGGCGGCAGGTAGTCTAGTGGTTAGAGTATAGTGGTTAGAGTGTAGGGGCGGCAGGTAGTCTAGTGGTTAGAGTGTAGAGGCAGCAGGTAGTCTAGTGGTTAGAGTGTAGGGGCGGCAGGTAGTCTAGTGGTTAGAGTGTAGAGGCGGCAGGTAGTCTATGTAGGGGAGGCAGGTAGCCTAGTGGTTAGAGTGTAGGGGCGGCAGGTAGCCTTGTGGTTAGAGTGTATGGGAGGCAGGTAGCCTAGTGGTTAGAGTGTAGTGGCGGCAGGTTGCCTAGTGGTTTGAGTGTAGGGTCGGCAGGTAGTGTAGTTGTTAGAGTGTAGAGGTGGCAGGTAGCCTCGTGGTTAGAGTGTAGGATCGGCAGGTAGTCTAGTGGTTAGAGTGTCGTGGCGGCAAGTAGTCTAGTGGTTAGAGTGTAGGGGCGGCAAGTAGCCTAGTGGTTAGAGTGTAGGGGCAGCAGGCAGTCTAGTGGTTAGAGTGTAGGGGAGGCAGGTAGCCTAGTGGTTAGAGTGTAGGGGGGGGCAGGTAGTCTAGTGGTTAGAGTGTAGGGGGGGGCAAGTAGTCTAGTGGTTAGAGTGTAGGATCGGCAGGTAGACTAGTGGTTAGAGTGTAGGGGGGGGCAGGTAGTCTAGTGGTTAGAGTGTAGGGGAGGCAGGTAGCCTAGTGGTTAGAGTGTAGGGGGGCAGGTTGCCTAGTGGTTAGAGTGTAGGACTGTCCTGTGTCCATGGTGGAGGTAGAGGCAGTTTAGGACTGTCCTGTGTCCATGGTGGAGGTAGAGGCAGTGCAGGACTGTCCTGTGTCCATGGTGGAGGTAGAGGCAGTTTAGGACTGTCCTGTGTCCATGGTGGAGGTAGAGGCAGTGCAGGACTGTCCTGTGTCCATGGTGGAGGTAGAGGCAGTTTAGGACTGTCCTGTGTTCATGGTGGAGGTAGAGTCAGTGCAGGACTGTCCTGTGTCCATGGTGGAGGTAGAGGCAGTGCAGGACTGTCCTGTGTCCATGGGGGAGGTAGAGGCAGTGCAGGACCATATGGACATTTGAAATAATTTCACTATTAGAAGAGAGAGCTGGTGCTGCGCTCTGCTTCAGAGAGAGCTGGTGCTGCGCTCTGCTTCAGAGAGAGCTGGTGCTGCGCTCTGCTTCAGAGAGAGCTGGTGCTGCGCTCTGCTTCAGAGAGAGCTGGTGCTGCGCTCTGCTTGGGAGAGAGCTGGTGCTGCGCTCTGCTTCAGAGAGAGCTGGTGCTACGCTCTGCTTGGGAGAGAGCTGGTGCTACGCTCTGCTTGGGAGAGAGCTGGTGCTACGCTCTGCTTGGGAGAGAGCTGGTGCTACGCTCTGCTTGGGAGAGAGCTGGTGCTGCGCTCTGCTTGGGAGAGAGCTGGTGCTACGCTCTGCTTGGGAGAGAGCTGGTGCTGCGCTCTGCTTGGGAGAGAGCTGGTGCTGCGCTCTGCTTGGGAGAGAGCTGGTGCTGCACTCTGCTTCAGAGAGAGCTGGTGCTACGCTCTGCTTGGGAGAGAGCTGGTGCTGCGCTCTGCTTGGGAGAGAGCTGGTGCTGCGCTCTGCTTGGGAGAGAGCTGGTGCTGCGCTCTGCTTCAGAGAGAGCTGGTGCTACGCTCTGCTTGGGAGAGAGCTGGTGCTGTGCTCTGCTTCAGAGAGCTGGTGCTGCTCTGCTTGGGAGAGAGCTGGTGCTGCGCTCTGCTTGGGAGAGAGCTGGTGCTGAGCTCTGCTTCAGAGAGAGCTGGTGCTGCTCTGCTTGGGAGAGAGCTGGTGCTGAGCTCTGCTTGGGAGAGAGCTGGTGCTGAGCTCTGCTTGGGAGAGAGCTGGTGCTGAGCTCCTTGGGAGAGAGCTGGTGCTGCGCTCTGCTTCAGAGAGAGCTGGTGCTGCGCTCTGCTTCAGAGAGAGCTGGTGCTGGAGAGAGCTGGTGCTGAGCTCTGCTTGGGCGAGAGCTGGTGCTGAGCTCTGCTTGTGAGAGAGCTGGTGCTACGCTGCTTATTTCAGCAGAATGTGGGGGAGGGGAGGGAGAGGAGTAGGGAGGGACCGGTGTTCGGGCTAGTTGCTGCCATAGGTTCTCTATCATACCATCTGGTAGTGCCTGTCTTGATTGCATCAAATCAATGTAAAGAGACTAGCTAGCTGAAGTTGTCAGCTACGGTATGTTAGCCAGCTAGCTAGCTAAAGCAGCCAACTACAGTATGCTAGCCAGCTAAAGTAGCCAACTACAGTATGTTAGCCAGCTAGCTAGCTAAAGTAGCCAACTACAGTATGCTAGCCAGCTACAGTGTGTTAGCCAGCTAGCTAGCTGAAGTAGCCAACTACAGTATGCTAGCCAGCTACAGTGTGTTAGCCAGCTAGCTAGCTGAAGTAGCCAACTACAGTATGCTAGCCAGCTACAGTGTGTTAGCCAGCTAGCTAGCTAAAGTAGCCAACTACAGTATGCTAGCCAGCTACAGTGTGTTAGCCAGCTAGCTAGCTGAAGTAACCAACTACAGTATGTTAGCCAGCTAGCTAGCTAAAGTAGCCAACTACAGTATGCTAGCCAGCTACAGTGTGTTAGCCAGCTAGCTAGCTAAAGTAGCCAACTACAGTATGTTAGCCAGCTAGCTAGCTAAAGTAGCCAACTACAGTATGCTAGCCAACTACAGTATGTTAGCCAGCTAGCTAGCTAAAGTAGCCAACTACAGTATGCTAGCCAACTACAGTATGTTAGCCAGCATTTGCAACAGCCATCTGGTAGTGCCTGTCTTGATTGCATCAAATCAATGTAAAGAGACTAGCTAGCTGAAGTTGTCAGCTACGGTATGTTAGCCAGCTAGCTAGCTAAAGCAGCCAACTACAGTATGCTAGCCAGCTAAAGTAGCCAACTACAGTATGTTAGCCAGCTAGCTAGCTAAAGTAGCCAACTACAGTATGCTAGCCAGCTACAGTGTGTTAGCCAGCTAGCTAGCTGAAGTAGCCAACTACAGTATGCTAGCCAGCTACAGTGTGTTAGCCAGCTAGCTAGCTAAAGTAGCCAACTACAGTATGCTAGCCAGCTACAGTGTGTTAGCCAGCTAGCTAGCTGAAGTAGCCAACTACAGTATGTTAGCCAGCTAGCTAGCTAAAGTAGCCAACTACAGTATGCTAGCCAGCTACAGTGTGTTAGCCAGCTAGCTAGCTAAAGTAGCCAACTACAGTATGTTAGCCAGCTAGCTAGCTAAAGTAGCCAACTACAGTATGCTAGCCAACTACAGTATGTTAGCCAGCATTTGCAACAGCTAATGGGGATCCTAATAAAATACCAAATAATACCAACAATGCACTAATCAATAACAATGTAATACTAAAAATAACAAGGTAGAACAAAAACATGAGCTATAAAAACAAGAACTAAGAAGAACACGATAAGGTAAGTAAGAATACTATATTGTGTGTGTGAGAGTGTTTTTAGGGAAATATTAGCCTCTACCACAGGCTATCACCTCAACGTGAATGAAGCCTTGAGCCGAGGTTGGGGAACTATTAGCCCATGTTATAGACATTGATGTTACTGTTATAATAACTACAAGTTACTAACTGTCTACATTTACATTACATTTAAGTCATTTAGCAGACGCTCTTATCCAGAGCGACATACAAATTGGTGCATTCACCTTATGACATCCAGTGGAACAGCCACTTTACAATAGTCTACATGATGGTGAACTTGTGGGGCCAGGGAAATATAGGCTGACGTGCTTCTACATGACTCTTCCCCTCCAGAAGATGGTCCAACACAGTCTAAACAGAAGGTAGATCTTCAGTCTCTCCCAACACAGTGGTTCTGTAGCTCAGTTGGTAGAGCATGGCGCTTATCCAAAGCGACTTACAGTCATGTGTGCATACATTCTACGTATGGGTGGTCACGGGGATCGAACCCACTACCCTGGCATTACAAGCGCCATGCTCTACCAACTGTGCTACAGAAGGACCACAAACCTAAAACCCCAAAGAGCAAGCAATGCAGAGGCAGAAGCACAGTGGCTGGGAAAAACTCCCCAGAGAGGCAGGAACCTAAGAAGAAACCTAGAGAGAAACCAGGCTCCAATACATTTCCTTTCCCAGTCTCACATCGGCCTGTGTTGTGTTGTGAAGCTGGGCCCTGAAATAAAGAATAGTTATTCCCACATTGATGAAATCCCTAATTGTTTTATTGGATTTATTTTATGACTGATTTGTATTAATCCTAGTTTTTCTTCTTTTCCAGGACTCATCATCCCATTGTGTTTCTCGCTGCACACCTCCTCCAAAACAAGTCTCAATATGAGGACTGCATCGAACACCTCTGAAGAAACTACACTGGTGGACCTATAATATATACCACTATATATAGTGTAGGTGTACCAGCTGGTGTGTACTGATTCTGTTATTTTATATGATACATTTTTGTTTAACAAAAAAAAAACGAATGTTTCTGTAATTGACTACATGTTATGGAGTGTTTCTTCAGCCATATAAACACATTAAACTTTGACATGTCTTATATCAAAAGTCTGATATTTTGAGCGACATTTTGTATTCTTAAAAAAACACGTATCACAATCATTATAATGGAAACGTCAATAAAGCAACTATCAGCTAAATCATTGTTAGTGAGACAATACACTCGCATCATGTGCTATGTGCTGCCTACAATACACGTCGGGTTCATGTTGTTAGTGTTGCTAACTATGGTAACTTTACATAAACTGCCGCTGCAACCAGAGTAACAGACATTACCATAGTAAATACACTCTGTGGATTATTCCATGTGGCCTGGTTTCGTTTATTAGTCCAGAAGAAGTCCCCGCATTGGGCAAAATCAGCCCCGTACCATGTGTTAATATCAGCATGAGCAATTGCGTGATCTGTCGATGAACACTATTCGGGGAATATCTCCCAAGTGACTTTAAGCCCTGGTAGCTCGCCGTGATCGTATAGTGGTTAGTACTCTGCGTTGTGGCCGCAGCAACCCCGGTTCGAATCCGGGTCACGGCATTGCGATACACAATGTCACGGCAAAAGGGTTATTTTTTTCAGAAAATGTGTTCTAAACGTAATAATTATGCTTTGTAATCATATCTATTCCTGTTTTTCATGGTGGAAATCAGGAAATATAGAATATATGCGTGAATTGAGTCAAACCGAGCATTACCCATAGACATCTATGGCATATCACCCACTCTTTCTACACGCCTACAAAACATTTTAACCAATCGTTTCTCTATATTCTCCTCGAGCAGCCAATCCACGCAGGATTACGGCATTTTAAGAAAATGTTTGCGACCATCCGGAATCGAGGAATCGATTCATACACGCTTTTCGGAACTAGGACACTCGGACATTTCCGACAGGCGATCTGGTTGTAGCTCAACGAAATCAGCAGGTCGAAAATTCCCGAGTTACTTAGTTCCGACTGGCGTGTTCAACGCAGCAGCTTTGACTTGCTCTGACTCTATGCCAAGATTGAACATTTAATTTATATTTTAAGACAATGAAATACTCAGCCAACAAAAAAAGCTGTTATAATTATAAATGTGTGTATGCCTCTTAAGGTCCTTGTTTAATGTGATATTGTACCCAATAGCCCAAATGTCATTTGCATATTCTTTATATATACTTGTGTTTCCCATGTACTTTTTGCATTGATTTGTTAATACAAAAATAATAATAATAGTTTGCTCGATTAATTTACTCGACCGCTCGATTTATACCCTCAATTTAAGATGTAATTGCGTGACGATTATCTCAGCAACCGGGTGACGCAGCATGACAACGTATAAATGCTTTTATTCGACAGTCTGCTTGGTGCGGTGATGAATCTTCTGCCCACTGGGATTAATATCTCCTATGAACTGGATCTCTGCCAAACCAGACATCTCAGTTTTAGTCTATTATGATGTATTGTTGCTAACATCGAGCCCGATTTATGACAAACCAATAGTGCCATTTTGCAGTGAGGGTTTTGTTCATCCGTAACTAAAACCCTCGTTTTAAGATCTTATTTTGAAATAATGTCAGCCAGCTATCAAACGCACACTTTTCTCAACATGTCAACGTCGCCATCTGGATAACTATTTTTGTATTCTTTCTTTGTCTAGCCAACTTTTTGTTTTTATTGGTGGATTCTATTTAGGTAGTTGTTTTTCTCCGAGTTTTTAATTTATGTTTATTTCCACCGGACATCTTACCAAGATAGACAGTTCGGGAGCTAAGATGTCGAACCGAACCGTTTGCAGAGAAGTAAGTCACGCCGGCAGTTGGTACACCGCCTCAGGTATAGAACTGGACCGGGGAACGGGCCAGAGACCAGGGTACACCGCCTCAGGTATAGAACTGGACCGGGGAACGGGTCAGAGACCAGGGTACACAGCCTCAGGTATAGAACTGGACCGGGGAACGGGCCAGAGACCAGGGTACACCGCCTCAGGTATAGAACTGGACCGGGGAACGGGTCAGAGACCAGGGTACACAGCCTCAGGTATAGAACTGGACCGGGGAACGGGTCAGAGACCAGGGTACACCGCCTCAGGTATAGAACTGGACCGGGGAACGGGTCAGAGACCAGGCTACACCGCCTCAGGTATAGAACTGGACCGGGGAACGGGTCAGAGACCAGGGTACACCGCCTCAGGTATAGAACTGGACCGGGGAACGGGTCAGAGACCAGGCTACACCGCCTCAGGTATAGAACTGGACCGGGGAACGGGTCAGAGACCAGGGTACACCGCCTCAGGTATAGAACTGGACCGGGGAACGGGTCAGAGACCAGGGTACACCGCCTCAGGTATAGAACTGGGTCGGGGGAACGGGTCAGAGACCAGGGTACACCGCCTCAGGTATAGAACTGGACCGGGGAACGGGTCAGAGACCAGGCTACACCGCCTCAGGTATAGAACTGGACCGGGGAACAGGTCAGAGACCAGGCTACACCGCCTCAGGTATAGAACTGGACCGGGGAACGGGTCAGAGACCAGGCAGGTTGTAATGTGTTTTCAGGCAGGTTGTAATGTGTTGTCAGGCAGGTTGTAATGTGTTGTCAGGCAGGTTGTAATGTGTTGTCAGGCAGGTTGTAATGTGTTTTCAGGCAGGTTGTAATGTGTTGTCAGCCAGGCAGGTTGTAATGTGTTGTCAGCCAGGCAGGTTGTAATGTGTTGTCAGCCAGGCAGGTTGTAATGTGTTGTCAGCCAGGCAGGTTGTAATGTGTTGTCAGCCAGGCAGGTTGTAATGTGTTGTCAGCCAGGCAGGTTGTAATGTGTTGTCAGGCAGGTTGTAATGTGTTTTAAGGCAGGTTGTAATGTGTTGTCAGGCAGGTTGTAATGTGTTGTCAGCCAGGCAGGTTGTAATGTGTTTTCAGGCAGATTGTAATGTGTTTTCAGCCAGGCAGGTTGTAATGTGTTGTCAGGCAGGTTGTAATGTGTTGTCAGCCAGGTTGTAATGTGTTGTCAGCCAGGCAGGTTGTAATGTGTTGTCAGCCAGGCAGGTTGTAATGTGTTGTCAGGCAGGTTGTAATGTGTTGTCAGGCAGGTTGTAATGTGTTTTCAAGGCAGGTTGTAATGTGTTGTCAGCCAGGCAGGTTGTAATGTGTTGTCAGGCAGGTTGTAATGTGTTGTCAGCCAGGCAGGTTGTAATGTGTTGTCAGCCAGGCAGGTTGTAATGTGTTGTCAGCCAGGCAGGTTGTAATGTGTTTTCAGCCAGGCAGGTTGTAATGTGTTGTCAGCCAGGCAGGTTGTAATGTGTTGTCAGGCAGGTTGTAATGTGTTGTCAGGCAGGTTGTAATGTGTTGTCAGGCAGGTTGTAATGTGTTGTCAGCCAGGCAGGTTGTAATGTGTTGTCAGGCAGGTTGTAATGTGTTGTCAGGCAGGTTGTAATGTGTTTTCAGGCAGGTTGTATATTGAACCCTCACCTCCCTCTAGTCTATGTTGACCTCCTGTATATTGAACCCTCACCTCCCTAGTCTATGCTGACAGGTCCTGTATATTGAATCCTCACCTCCCTCTAGTCTATGTTGACCTCCTGTATATTGAATCCTCACCTCCCTCTAGTCTATGTTGACCTCCTGTATATTGAACCCTCACCTCCCTCTAGTCTATGCTGACCTCCTGTATATTGAATCCTCACCTCCCTCTAGTCTATGTTGACCTCCTGTATATTGAACCCTCACCTCCCTCTAGTCTATGCTGACCTCCTGTATATTGAATCCTCTCCCCCCTCTAGTCTATGTTGACCTCCTGTATATTGAATCCTCACCTCCCTCTAGTCTATGCTGACCTCCTGTATATTGAATCCTCACCTCCCTCTAGTCTATGTTGACCTCCTGTATATTGAACCCTCACCTCCCTCTAGTCTATGTTGACCTCCTGTATATTGAACCCTCACCTCCCTCTAGTCTATGTTGACCTCCTGTATATTGAATCCTCACCTCCCTCTAGTCTATGTTGACCTCCTGTATATTGAATCCTCACCTCCCTCTAGTCTATGTTGACCTCCTGTATATTGAATCCTCACCTCCCTCTAGTCTATGTTGACCTCCTGTATATTGAATCCTCACCTCCCTCTAGTCTATGCTGACCTCCTTTATATTGAATCCTCACCCCCTCTAGTCTATGCTGACCTCCTGTATATTGAACCCTCACCTCCCTCTAGTCTATGTTGACCTCCTGTATATTGAATCCTCACCTCCCTCTAGTCTATGTTGACCTCCTGTATATTGACCCCTCACCTCCCTCTAGTCTATGTTGACCTCCTGTATATTGAATCCTCTCCCCCTCTAGTCTATGTTGACCACCTGTATATTGAATCCTCACCCCCTCTAGTCTATGCTGACCTCCTGTATATTGAACCCTCACCTCCCTCTAGTCTGACCTCCTGTATATTGAACCCTCACCTCCCTCTAGTCTATGTTGACCTCCTGTATATTGAATCCTCACCTCCCTCTAGTCTATGCTGACCTCCTGTATATTGAATCCTCACCTCCCTCTAGTCTATGTTAACCTCCTGTATATTGAATCCTCACCTCCCTCTAGTCTATGCTGACCTCCTGTATATTGAATCCTCACCTCCCTCTAGTCTATGTTGACCTCCTGTATATTGAACCCTCACCTCCCTCTAGTCTATGTTGACCTCCTGTATATTGAACCCTCACCTCCCTCTAGTCTATGTTGACCTCCTGTATATTGTATCCTCACCTCCCTCTAGTCTATGTTGACCTCCTGTATATTGAATCCTCACCTCCTCACCTCCCTCTAGTCTATGTTGACCTCCTGTATATTGAACCCTCACCTCCCTCTAGTCTATGTTGACCTCCTGTATATTGAATCCTCACCTCCCTCTAGTCTATGTTGACCTCCTGTATATTGAATCCTCACCTCCCTCTAGTCTATGTTGACCTCCTGTATATTGAATCCTCACCTCCTCACCTCCCTCTAGTCTATGTTGACCTCCTGTATATTGAACCCTCACCTCCCTCTAGTCTATGTTGACCTCCTGTATATTGAACCCTCACCTCCCTCTAGTCTATGCTGACCTCCTGTATATTGAACCCTCACCTCCCTCTAGTCTATGTTGACCTACTGTATATTGAATCCTCTCCCCCCTCTAGTCTATGTTGACCTCCTGTATATTGAATCCTCTCCCCCCTCTAGTCTATGTTGACCTCCTGTATATTGAACCCTCACCTCCCTCTAGTCTATGCTGACCTCCTGTATATTGAATCCTCTCCCCCCTCTAGTCTATGTTGACCTCCTGTATATTGAATCCTCACCTCCCTCTAGTCTATGCTGACCTCCTGTATATTGAACCCTCACCTCCCTCTAGTCTATGTTGACCTCCTGTATATTGAACCCTCACCTCCCTCTAGTCTATGTTGACCTCCTGTATATTGAATCCTCACCTCCCTCTAGTCTATGTTGACCTCCTGTATATTGAATCCTCACCTCCCTCTAGTCTGATCTCCCTGTATATTGAACCCTCACCTCCCTCTAGTCTATGCTGACCTCCTGTATATTGAACCCTCACCTCCCTCTAGTCTATGCTGACCTCCTGTATATTGAATCCTCACCTCCCTCTAGTCTATGCTGACCTCCTGTATATTGAATCCTCACCTCCCTCTAGTCTATGTTGACCTCCTGTATATTGAATCCTCACCTCCCTCTAGTCTATGCTGACCTCCTGTATATTGAATCCTCACCTCCCTCTAGTCTATGTTGACCTCCTGTATATTGAACCCTCACCTCCCTCTAGTCTATGTTGACCTCCTGTATATTGAACCCTCACCTCCCTCTAGTCTATGTTGACCTCCTGTATATTGAACCCTCACCTCCCTCTAGTCTATGTTGACCTCCTGTATATTGAACCCTCACCTCCCTCTAGTCTATGCTGACCTCCTGTATATTGAATCCTCACCTCCCTCTAGTCTATGTTGACCTCCTGTATATTGAACCCTCACCTTCCTCCTCTCCTCACCCTCCTCCTCTCCTCACCCTCCTCACCCCTCCTCCTCTCCTCAACCTCCTCCCTCTCCTCCCCATCCTCCCCCTCTCCTCACCCTCCTCCTCTCCCCATCCTCCCCCTCTCCTCACCCTCCTCCTCTCCTCACCCTCCCCCTCTCCTCACCCTCGTCTTCTCCTCAACCTCCTCCTCTCCTCACCCCCCTCCTCTCCTTACCCTCCTCCTCACCTCACCCTCCTCCTCTCCTCACCTTCCTCCTCTCCTCACCCTCCTCCTCTCCTCACCCTCCTCTCCTCACCCTCCTCTCCTCACCCTCCTCCTCTCCTCACCCTCCTCCTCTCCTCACACTCCCTCTCCTCACCCTCCTCCTCTCCTCACCTTCCTCCTCTCCTCCCCCTCCTCCTCCTCCTCCCCTCCACCCTCACCCTCTCCTCACCCTCCTTCTCTCCTCACCCTCCTCCTCTCCTCACCTTCCTCCTCTCCTCACCCTCCTCTCCTCTCCTCACCCTCCTTCTCTCCTCACCCTCCTCCTCTCCTCACCCCTCCTCCTCTCCTCACCCTCCTCCTCTCCTCACCCTCCTCACCCTCCTTCTCTCCTCACCCTCCTCTTCTCCTCACCCTCCTCACCCTCCTCCTCTCCTCACCTTCCTTCTCTCCTCACCCTCCTCCTCTCCTCACCCTCTTCCTCTCCTCACCCTCCTCCTCTCCTCACCTTCCTCCTCTCCTCACCCTCCTCCTCTCCTCACCCTCCTCCTCTCCTCACCCTCCTCCTCTCCTCACCCTCCTCCTCTCCTCACCTTCCTCCTCTCCTCACCCTCCTCCTCTCCTCACCCTCACCCTCCTCTCCTCACCCTCCTCCTCACCCTCTCCTCACCCTCCTTCTCTCCTCACCCTCCTCCTCTCCTCACCCTCCTCTCCTCACCCTCCTCCTCTCCTCACCCTCCTTACCCTCCTCTCCTCACCCTCCTCCTCTCCTCACCCTCCTCCTCTCCTCACCCTCCTTACCCTCCTCCTCTCCTCACCTTCCTCCTCTCCTCACACTCCTCCTCCTCACCCTCCTCCTCTCCTCACCCTCCTCCTCTCCTCGCCCTCGTCCTCTCCTCACCCCCTCCTCTCCCCTCACCCCCTCCTCTCCTCACCCCCTCCTCTCCTCACCCTCCTCCTCCTCTCCTCACCCTCCTCCTCCTCTCCTCCTCCTCCCTCACCCTCCTCCTCTCCTCATCCTCCTCCTCACGCTCCTCCTCTCCTCACCCTCCCCATCTCCTCCCCCTCTCCTCACCCTCCTCCTCCTCTCCTCACCCTCCTTACCCTCCTCCTCTCCTCACCTTCCTCCTCTCCTCACCCTCCTCCTCTCCTCACCCTCCTCCTCTCCTCACCCTCCTCCTCTCCTCACCCTCCTCCTCTCCTCACCCTCGTCCTCTCCTCACCCTCGTCCTCTCCTCACCCCCCTCCTCTCCTCACCCCCCTCCTCTCCTCACCCTCCTCCTCCTCACCCTCCTCCTCTCCTCATCCTCCTCCTCACGCTCCTCCTCTCCTCACCCTCCCCATCTCCTCCCCCTCTCCTCACCCTCCCCCTCTCCTCCTCTCCTCACCATCCTCCTCTCCTCACCATCCATCTCTCCTCACCCTCCTCCTCTCCTCACCCTCCTCCTTCTGAGTTTTAAGTGTCAGAGATTTTTTTGGGTTGAAACTTTTGCTTGATGTGCGGTTGCATTTAAAAACATTTTTTTTTTGATTTTTGGGTTGGAAGGGATGGGTGTTTTGGGATATTTTCATCTGGGGTGGAAGACGGTAATGGGGGAGCATTTGGGGTTCGTTTAGGGACTCGACTTGTCCCTTATGACCCTGTTGTTTTCCTGAACAAGACTTTCAAATAAGGTATAAGCATGAAGTAATCTTTACATGTGCACTCTGCAGACCTCATGTGATCTCACTAAAGGAATAATAAACAACTGCAAGTGTAAATGGATATTTTACTGAAATGATGACAATGAAATGACTTTTGACTGACTGCTTTACAAGCTTTGATAATGTACCCACTACCCACTACCTCTCATCGCCACGGCGGTGGAATCATTTCACGGGGTGAGTTTTTTTCACAAAACTGGACCTTAGGAGTGCGTATAATTTGGTGCGTATCCGGGAGGGAGATCAGTGGAAGACCGCGTTTAGTACCACATCTGGTCATTATGAGTACCTCGTCTTGCCGTATGGGTTGAAAAGTGCTACAGCCATTTTCCAATCTTTCGTAGACAAGATTCTCAGAGGCCTGCACGGGCAGGGTGTGGTAGTGTATGTGGATGATGTACTGATCTATTCTGCCACACGCGCCGCGCATGTGTCTCTGGTGCTTAAGGTATTTGGGCGACTGCTGGAGCATGACCTGTACGTCAAGGCTGAGAAATGTGTGCTCTCCAAACCAGCCGTTTCCTTCCTGGGTTATCGCATTTCCACCTCTGGGGTGGTGATGGAGTGTGACCGCGTTACAGCCGTGCTTAATTGGCCGACTCCGACCACGGTAAAGGAGGTGCAGTGGGTTTGCCAATTACTACCGGAGGTTTATCCGCGGTTTTGGTCAGGTGGAGGCTCCCATTACCTCACTGCTGAAGGGGGGCCGGCGCTTGCGGAGGAGTGTGACTGTTTGAGGTTGTGGACAGGTGTCTTTTATACTGATAACATGTTCAAACAGGTGCCATTTATACAGGTAACGAGTGGAGGACAGACGAGCCTCTTAAAGAAGGTCTGTGAGAGCCAGAAATCTTGCTTGTTTGTAGGTGACCAAATACTTATAGGGGGTAGAGAGAGAGAGGTGGGGTAGAGAGAAAGAGCGAGGGGGTGGAGAGAGAGGGGGAGAGAGAGAGAGAGATAGAGAGAGGGGGAGAGAGAGAGAGAGAGAGAGGGGTAGAGAGAGAGAGGGGGAGAGAGAGAGAGAGAGAGAGGGGGTAGAGAGAAAGAGACAGAGAGAGAGAGAAGGGGAATAGAGAGGGGGAGAGAGAGAGACCATATTTATGTTTATTTACTTTCCCTGTTGTACTTTAGAAGGCAGACTAGAGGTGGCTGCTCCCTGTTGTACTTTAGAAGACAGACTAGAGGTGGCTGCTCCCTGTTGTACTTTAGAAGACAGACTAGAGGTGGCTGCTCCCTGTTGTACTTTAGAAGGCAGGCTAGAGGTGGCTGCTCCCTGTTGTACTTTAGAAGGCAGACTAGAGGTGGCTGCTCCCTGTTGTACTTTAGAAGACAGACTAGAGGTGGCTGCTCCCTGTTGTACTTTAGAAGACAGACTAGAGGTGGCTGCTCCCTGTTGTACTTTAGAAGGCAGGCTAGAGGTGGCTGCTCCCTGTTGTACTTTAGAAGGCAGGCTAGAGGTGGCTGCTCCCTGTTGTACTTTAGAAGGCAGACTAGAGGTGGCTGCTCCCTGTTGTACTTTAGAAGACAGACTAGAGGTGGCTGCTCCCTGTTGTACTTTAGAAGACAGACTAGAGGTGGCTGCTCCCTGTTGTACTTTAGAAGGCAGGCTAGAGGTGGCTGCTCCCTGTTGTACTTTAGAAGACAGACTAGAGGTGGCTGCTCCCTGTTGTACTTTAGAAGGCAGGCTAGAGGTGGCTGCTCCCTGTTGTACTTTAGAAGACAGACTAGAGGTGGCTGCTCCCTGTTGTACTTTAGAAGACAGGCTAGAGGTGGCTGCTCCCTGTTGTACTTTAGAAGACAGGCTAGAGGTGGCTGCTCCCTGTTGTACTTTAGAAGGCAGGGTAGAGGTGGCTGCTCCCTGTTGTACTTTAGAAGGCAGACTAGAGGTGGCTGCTCCCTGTTGTACTTTAGAAGACAGACTAGAGGTGGCTGCTCCCTGTTGTACTTTAGAAGGCAGGGTAGAGGTGGCTGCTCCCTGTTGTACTTTAGAAGGCAGGGTAGAGGTGGCTGCTGCTTTAGAAGACCTGTTGTACTTTAGAAGGCAGGGTAGAGGTGGCTGCTCCCTGTTGTACTTTAGAAGGCAGGGTAGAGGTGGCTGCTCCCTGTTGTACTTTAGAAGGCAGACTAGAGGTGGCTGCTCCTGTTGTACTTTAGAAGGCAGGGTAGAGGTGGCTGCTCCCTGTTGTACTTTAGAAGGCAGGGTAGAGGTGGCTGCTCCCTGTTGTACTTTAGAAGGCAGACTAGAGGTGGCTGCTCCCTGTTGTACTTTAGAAGACAGGCTAGAGGTGGCTGCTCCCTGTTGTACTTTAGAAGGCAGACTAGAGGTGGCTGCTCCCTGTTGTACTTTAGAAGGCAGGGTAGAGGTGGCTGCTCCCTGTTGTACTTTAGAAGACAGACTAGAGGTGGCTGCTCCCTGTTGTACTTTAGAAGGCAGGGTAGAGGTGGCTGCTCCCTGTTGTACTTTAGAAGGCAGGGTAGAGGTGGCTGCTCCCTGTTGTACTTTAGAAGGCAGACTAGAGGTGGCTGCTCCCTGTTGTACTTTAGAAGGCAGGGTAGAGGTGGCTGCTCCCTGTTGTACTTTAGAAGGCAGGGTAGAGGTAGCTGCTCCCTGTTGTACTTTAGAAGGCAGACTAGAGGTGGCTGCTCCCTGTTGTACTTTAGAAGGCAGACTAGAGGTGGCTGCTCCCTGTTGTACTTTAGAAGACAGGCTAGAGGTGGCTGCTCCCTGTTGTACTTTAGAAGGCAGGCTAGAGGTGGCTGCTCCCTGTTGTACTTTAGAAGACAGGCTAGAGGTGGCTGCTCCCTGTTGTACTTTAGAAGGCAGACTAGAGGTGGCTGCTCCCTGTTGTACTTTAGAAGGCAGGGTAGAGGTGGCTGCTCCCTGTTGTACTTTAGAAGGGTAGAGGTGGCTGCTCCTGTTGTACTTTAGAAGACAGACTAGAGGTGGCTGCTCCTGTTGTACTTTAGAAGGCAGACTAGAGGTGGCTGCTCCCTGTTGTACTTTAGAAGGCAGACTAGAGGTGGCTGCTCCCTGTTGTACTTTAGAAGGCAGGGTAGAGGTGGCTGCTCCCTGTTGTACTTTAGAAGGCAGGCTAGAGGTGGCTGCTCCCTGTTGTACTTTAGAAGACAGACTAGAGGTGGCTGCTCCCTGTTGTACTTTAGAAGGCAGGGTAGAGGTGGCTGCTCCCTGTTGTACTTTAGAAGGCAGACTAGAGGTGGCTGCTCCCTGTTGTACTTTAGAAGGCAGGGTAGAGGTGGCTGCTCCCTGTTGTACTTTAGAAGGCAGGGGCTAGAGGTAGGTGGCTGCTCCCTGTTGTACTTTAGAAGGCAGACTAGAGGTGGCTGCTCCCTGTTGTACTTTAGAAGGCAGGGTAGAGGTAGCTGCTCCCTGTTGTACTTTAGAAGGCAGGGTAGAGTTGTGGCTGCTCCCCTGTTGTACTTTAGAAGGCAGACTAGAGGTGGCTGCTCCCTGTTGTACTTTAGAAGGCAGGGTAGAGGTGGCTGCTCCCTGTTGTACTTTAGAAGGCAGGGTAGAGGTGGCTGCTCCCTGTTGTACTTTAGAAGGCAGACTAGAGGTGGCTGCTCCTGTTGTACTTTAGAAGACAGACTAGAGGTGGCTGCTCCCTTTAGAAGGCAGACTTGGCTGCTCCCTGTTGTACTTTAGAAGGCAGACTAGAGGTGGCTGCTCCCTGTTGTACTTTAGAAGGCAGGGTAGAGGTGGCTGCTCCCTGTTGTACTTTAGAAGACAGACTAGAGGTGGCTGCTCCCTGTTGTACTTTAGAAGACAGACTAGAGGTGGCTGCTCCCTGTTGTACTTTAGAAGGCAGGGTAGAGGTGGCTGCTCCCTGTTGTACTTTAGAAGGCAGGGTAGAGGTGGCTGCTCCTGTTGTACTTTAGAAGACAGACTAGAGGTGGCTGCTCCCTGTTGTACTTTAGAAGGCAGGGTAGAGGTGGCTGCTCCCTGTTGTACTTTAGAAGGCAGGGTAGAGGTGGCTGCTCCCTGTTGTACTTTAGAAGGCAGGGTAGAGGTAGCTGCTCCCTGTTGTACTTTAGAAGGCAGGGGAGGTGGCTGCTCCCTGTTGTACTTTAGAAGGCAGACTAGAGGTGGCTGCTCCCTGTTGTACTTTAGAAGGCAGACTAGAGGTGGCTGCTCCCTGTTGTACTTTAGAAGACAGGCTAGAGTGGCTGCTCCCTGTTGTACTTTAGAAGACAGACTATAGGTGGCTGCTCCCTGTTGTACTTTAGAAGACAGACTAGAGGTGGCTGCTCCCTGTTGTACTTTAGAAGACAGGCTAGAGGTGGCTGCTCCCTGTTGTACTTTAGAGGCAGACTAGAGGTGGCTGCTCCCTGTTGTACTTTAGAAGGCAGGGTAGAGGTGGCTGCTCCCTGTTGTACTTTAGAAGGCAGGGTAGAGGTGGCTGCTCCTGTTGTACTTTAGAAGGCAGGGTAGAGGTGGTGGCTGCTCCCTGTTGTACTTTAGAAGGCAGGGTAGAGGTGGCTGCTCCCTGTTGTACTTTAGAAGACAGACTAGAGGTGGCTGCTCCCTGTTGTACTTTAGAAGACAGAGTAGAGGTGGCTGCTCCCTGTTGTACTTTAGAAGGCAGACTAGAGGTGGCTGCTCCCTGTTGTACTTTAGAAGACAGACTAGAGGTGGCTGCTCCCTGTTGTACTTTAGAAGGCAGACTAGAGGTGGCTGCTCCCTGTTGTACTTTAGAAGACAGGCTAGAGGTGGCTGCTCCCTGTTGTACTTTAGAAGGCAGACTAGAGGTGGCTGCTCCCTGTTGTACTTTAGAAGGCAGGGTAGAGGTGGCTGCTCCTGTTGTACTTTAGAAGGCAGGGTAGAGGTGGCTGCTCCCTGTTGTACTTTAGAAGACAGACTAGAGGTGGCTGCTCCCTGTTGTACTTTAGAAGACAGACTAGAGGTGGCTGCTCCCTGTTGTACTTTAGAAGGCAGACTAGAGGTGGCTGCTCCCTGTTGTACTTTAGAAGGCAGGGTAGAGGTGGCTGCTCCCTGTTGTACTTTAGAAGACAGACTAGAGGTGGCTGCTCCCTGTTGTACTTTAGAAGACAGACTAGAGGTGGCTGCTCCCTGTTGTACTTTAGAAGGCAGACTAGAGGTGGCTGCTCCCTGTTGTACTTTAGAAGGCAGGGTAGAGGTGGCTGCTCCCTGTTGTACTTTAGAAGACAGACTAGAGGTGGCTGCTCCCTGTTGTACTTTAGAAGGCAGGGTAGAGGTGGCTGCTCCCTGTTGTACTTTAGAAGGCAGGGTAGAGGTGGCTACTCCCTGTTGTACTTTAGAAGGCAGGGTGAGGTAGCTGCTCCCTGTTGTACTTTAGAAGGCAGGGTAGAGGTAGCTGCTCCCTGTTGTACTTTAGAAGGCAGACTAGAGGTGGATGCTCCCTGTTGTACTTTAGAAGGCAGACTAGAGGTGGCTGCTCCCTGTTGTACTTTAGAAGACAGACTAGAGGTGGCTGCTCCCTGTTGTACTTTAGAAGGCAGGGTAGAGATGGCTGCTCCCTGTTGTACTTTAGAAGACAGACTAGAGGTGGCTGCTCCCTGTTGTACTTTAGAAGGCAGGGTAGAGGTGGCTGCTCCCTGTTGTACTTTAGAAGACAGGCTAGAGGTGGCTGCTCCCTGTTGTACTTTAGAAGACAGACTAGAGGTGGCTGCTCCCTGTTGTACTTTAGAAGGCATGGTAGAGGTGGCTGCTCCCTGTTGTACTTTAGAAGGCAGGGTAGAGGTGGCTGCTCCCTGTTGTACTTTAGAAGACAGACTAGAGGTGGCTGCTCCCTGTTGTACTTTAGAAGGCAGGCTAGAGGTGGCTGCTCCCTGTTGTACTTTAGAAGGCAGGCTAGAGGTGGCTGCTCCCTGTTGTACTTTAGAAGACAGACTAGAGGTGGCTGCTCCCTGTTGTACTTTAGAAGACAGACTAGAGGTGGCTGCTCCCTGTTGTACTTTAGAAGGCAGGGTAGAGGTGGCTGCTCCCTGTTGTACTTTAGAAGGCAGGCTAGAGGTGGCTGCTCCCTGTTGTACTTTAGAAGACAGACTAGAGGTGGCTGCTCCTGTTGTACTTTAGAAGGCAGGCCTGTCCTGTTGTACTTTAGAAGACAGACTAGAGGTGGCTGCTCCCTGTTGTACTTTCAAGGCAGGCTAGAGGTGGCTGCTCCCTGTTGTACTTTAGAAGGCAGGCTAGAGGTGGCTGCTCCCTGTTGTACTTTAGAAGACAGGCTAGAGGTGGCTGCTCCCTGTTGTACTTTAGAAGGCAGGGTAGAGGTGGCTGCTCCCTGTTGTACTTTAGAAGGCAGGGTAGAGGTGGCTGCTCCCTGTTGTACTTTAGAAGGCAGGGTAGAGGTGGCTGCTCCCTGTTGTACTTTAGAAGACAGACTAGAGGTGGCTGCTCCCTGTTGTACTTTAGAAGGCAGGGTAGAGATGGCTGCTCCCTGTTGTACTTTAGAAGACAGACTAGAGGTGGCTGCTCCCTGTTGTACTTTAGAAGGCAGGGTAGAGGTGGCTGCTCCCTGTTGTACTTTAGAAGACAGGCTAGAGGTGGCTGCTCCCTGTTGTACTTTAGAAGACAGACTAGAGGTGGCTGCTCCCTGTTGTACTTTAGAAGGCATGGTAGAGGTGGCTGCTCCCTGTTGTACTTTAGAAGGCAGGGTAGAGGTGGCTGCTCCCTGTTGTACTTTAGAAGGCAGGGTAGAGGTAGCTGCTCCCTGTTGTACTTTAGAAGGCAGGGTAGAGGTAGCTGCTCCCTGTTGTACTTTAGAAGGCAGACTAGAGGTGTCTGCTCCCTGTTGTACTTTAGAAGGCAGGGTAGAGGTAGCTGCTCCCTGTTGTACTTTAGAAGGCAGGGTAGAGGTGGCTGCTCCCTGTTGTACTTTAGAAGGCAGACTAGAGGTGGCTGCTCCCTGTTGTACTTTAGAAGGCAGGGTAGAGGTGGCTGCTCCCTGTTGTACTTTAGAAGGCAGGGTAGAGGTGGCTGCTCCCTGTTGTACTTTAGAAGACAGACTAGAGGTGGCTGCTCCCTGTTGTACTTTTCTGCTTGTTGTAGAAGACAGACTAGAGGTGGCTGCTCCCTGTTGTACTTTAGAAGGCAGACTAGAGGTGGCTGCTCCCTGTTGTACTTTAGAAGGCAGGGGTAGAGGTGGCTGCTCCTGTTGTACTTTAGAAGACAGACTAGAGGTGGCTGCTCCCTGTTGTACTTTAGAAGACAGACTAGAGGTGGCTGCTCCCTGTTGTACTTTAGAAGGCAGACTAGAGGTGGCTGCTCCCTGTTGTACTTTAGAAGGCAGGGTAGAGGTGGCTGCTCCCTGTTGTACTTTAGAAGACAGACTAGAGGTGGCTGCTCCCTGTTGTACTTTAGAAGGCAGGGTAGAGGTGGCTGCTCCCTGTTGTACTTTAGAAGGCAGGGTAGAGGTGGCTACTCCCTGTTGTACTTTAGAAGGCAGGGTAGAGGTAGCTGCTCCCTGTTGTACTTTAGAAGGCAGGGTAGAGGTAGCTGCTCCCTGTTGTACTTTAGAAGGCAGACTAGAGGTGGATGCTCCCTGTTGTACTTTAGAAGGCAGACTAGAGGTGGCTGCTCCCTGTTGTACTTTAGAAGACAGGCTAGAGGTGGCTGCTCCCTGTTGTACTTTAGAAGACAGACTAGAGGTGGCTGCTCCCTGTTGTACTTTAGAAGACAGACTAGAGGTGGCTGCTCCCTGTTGTACTTTAGAAGACAGACTAGAGGTGGCTGCTCCCTGTTGTACTTTAGAAGGCAGACTAGAGGTGGCTGCTCCCTGTTGTACTTTAGAAGGCAGGGTAGAGGTGGCTGCTCCCTGTTGTACTTTAGAAGGCAGGGTAGAGGTGGCTGCTCCCTGTTGTACTTTAGAAGGCAGGGTAGAGGTGGCTGCTCCCTGTTGTACTTTAGAAGGCAGGGTAGAGGTGGCTGCTCCCTGTTGTACTTTAGAAGACAGACTAGAGGTGGCTGCTCCCTGTTGTACTTTAGAAGACAGAATAGAGGTGGCTGCTCCCTGTTGTACTTTAGAAGGCAGACTAGAGGTGGCTGCTCCCTGTTGTACTTTAGAAGACAGACTAGAGGTGGCTGCTCCCTGTTGTACTTTAGAAGACAGGGTAGAGGTGGCTGCTCCCTGTTGTACTTTAGAAGACAGGCTAGAGGTGGCTGCTCCCTGTTGTACTTTAGAAGGCAGACTAGAGGTGGCTGCTCCCTGTTGTACTTTAGAAGGCAGGGTAGAGGTGGCTGCTCCCTGTTGTACTTTAGAAGGCAGGGTAGAGGTGGCTGCTCCCTGTTGTACTTTAGAAGACAGACTAGAGGTGGCTGCTCCCTGTTGTACTTTAGAAGACAGACTAGAGGTGGCTGCTCCCTGTTGTACTTTAGAAGGCAGACTAGAGGTGGCTGCTCCCTGTTGTACTTTAGAAGGCAGGGTAGAGGTGGCTGCTCCCTGTTGTACTTTAGAAGACAGACTAGAGGTGGCTGCTCCCTGTTGTACTTTAGAAGACAGACTAGAGGTGGCTGCTCCCTGTTGTACTTTAGAAGGCAGACTAGAGGTGGCTGCTCCTGTTGTACTTTAGAAGGCAGGGTAGAGGTGGCTGCTCCTGTTGTACTTTAGAAGACAGACTAGAGTGGCTGCTCCCTGTTGTACTTTAGAAGGCAGGGTAGAGGTGGCTGCTCCCTGTTGTACTTTAGAAGGCAGGGTAGAGGTGGCTACTCCTGTTGTACTTTAGAAGGCAGGGTAGAGGTAGCTGCTCCCTGTTGTACTTTAGAAGGCAGGGTAGAGGTAGCTGCTCCCTGTTGTACTTTAGAAGGCAGACTAGAGGTGGCTGCTCCCTGTTGTACTTTAGAAGGCAGACTGTTAGAGGTGGCTGCTCCCTGTTGTACTTTAGAAGACAGACTAGAGGTGGCTGCTCCTGTTGTACTTTAGAAGACAGACTAGAGGTGGCTGCTCCCTGTTGTACTTTAGAAGACAGACTAGAGGTGGCTGCTCCCTGTTGTACTTTAGAAGACAGACTAGAGGTGGCTGCTCCCTGTTGTACTTTAGAAGACAGACTAGAGGTGGCTGCTCCCTGTTGTACTTTAGAAGACAGACTAGAGGTGGCTGCTCCCTGTTGTACTTTAGAAGACAGACTAGAGGTGGCTGCTCCCTGTTGTACTTTAGAAGGCAGACTAGAGGTGGCTGCTCCCTGTTGTACTTTAGAAGGCAGACTAGAGGTGGCTGCTCCCTGTTGTACTTTAGAAGACAGACTAGAGGTGGCTGCTCCCTGTTGTACTTTAGAAGGCAGACTAGAGGTGGCTGCTCCCTGTTGTACTTTAGAAGACAGACTAGAGGTGGCTGCTCCCTGTTGTACTTTAGAAGACAGACTAGAGGTGGCTGCTCCCTGTTGTACTTTAGAAGACAGACTAGAGGTGGCTGCTCCCTGTTGTACTTTAGAAGGCAGACTAGAGGTGGCTGCTCCCTGTTGTACTTTAGAAGGCAGGGTAGAGGTAGCTGCTCCCTGTTGTACTTTAGAAGGCAGGGTAGAGGTAGCTGCTCCCTGTTGTACTTTAGAAGGCAGGGTAGAGGTAGCTGCTCCCTGTTGTACTTTAGAAGGCAGGGTAGAGGTGGCTGCTCCCTGTTGTACTTTAGAAGGCAGGGTAGAGCTGTGTTGCTGAAGGCTCCCTGTTGTACTTTAGAAGGCAGGGGTAGAGGTGGCTGCTCCCTGTTGTACTTTAGAAGACAGACTAGAGGTGGCTGCTCCTGTTGTACTTTAGAAGACAGAATAGAGGTGGCTGCTCCCTGTTGTACTTTAGAAGGCAGACTAGAGGTGGCTGCTCCCTGTTGTACTTTAGAAGACAGACTAGAGGTGGCTGCTCCCTGTTGTACTTTAGAAGGCAGGGTAGAGGTGGCTGCTCCCTGTTGTACTTTAGAAGACAGGCTAGAGGTGGCTGCTCCCTGTTGTACTTTAGAAGGCAGACTAGAGGTGGCTGCTCCCTGTTGTACTTTAGAAGACAGACTAGAGGTGGCTGCTCCCTGTTGTACTTTAGAAGGCAGGGTAGAGGTAGCTGCTCCCTGTTGTACTTTAGAAGACAGGTTAGAGGTGGCTGCTCCCTGTTGTACTTTAGAAGACAGACTAGAGGTGGCTGCTCCCTGTTGTACTTTAGAAGGCAGGGTAGAGGTGGCTGCTCCCTGTTGTACTTTAGAAGGCAGGCTAGAGGTGGCTGCTCCCTGTTGTACTTTAGAAGACAGACTAGAGGTGGCTGCTCCCTGTTGTACTTTAGAAGGCAGGGTAGAGGTGGCTGCTCCCTGTTGTACTTTAGAAGACAGACTAAAGGTGGCTGCTCCCTGTTGTACTTTAGAAGGCAGACTAGAGGTGGCTGCTCCCTGTTGTACTTTAGAAGGCAGGGTAGAGGTGGCTGCTCCCTGTTGTACTTTAGAAGACAGACTAGAGGTGGCTGCTCCCTGTTGTACTTTAGAAGGCAGGGTAGAGGTGGCTGCTCCCTGTTGTACTTTAGAAGGCAGACTAGAGGTGGCTGCTCCCTGTTGTACCTGTTGTACTTTAGAAGACAGGCTAGAGGTGGCTGCTCCCTGTTGTACTTTAGAAGGCAGACTAGAGGTGGCTGCTCCCTGTTGTACTTTAGAAGACAGACTAGAGGTGGCTGCTCCCTGTTGTACTTTAGAAGGCAGACTAGAGGTGGCTGCTCCCTGTTGTACTTTAGAAGGCAGACTAGAGGGCTAGGTACGAAGGGCTTATAAATAAATGCTCCCTGTTGTACTTTAGAAGGCAGGGTAGAGGTGGCTGCTCCCTGTTGTACTTTAGAAGGCAGACTAGAGGTGGCTGCTCCCTGTTGTACTTTAGAAGGCAGGGTAGAGGTAGCTGCTCCCTGTTGTACTTTAGAAGGCAGACTAGAGGTGGCTGCTCCCTGTTGTACTTTAGAAGGCAGGGTAGAGGTGGCTGCTCCCTGTTGTACTTTAGAAGGCAGGCTAGAGGTGGCTGCTCCCTGTTGTACTTTAGAAGGCAGGGTAGAGGTGGCTGCTCCCTGTTGTACTTTAGAAGGCAGGGTAGAGGTGGCTGCTCCCTGTTGTACTTTAGAAGGCAGGGTAGAGGTGGCTGCTCCCTGTTGTACTTTAGAAGGCAGACTAGAGGTGGCTGCTCCCTGTTGTACTTTAGAAGGCAGGGTAGAGGTGGCTGCTCCCTGTTGTACTTTAGAAGGCAGACTAGAGGTGGCTGCTCCCTGTTGTACTTTAGAAGGCAGGGTAGAGGTGGCTGCTCCCTGTTGTACTTTAGAAGGCAGACTAGAGGTGGCTGCTCCCTGTTGTACTTTAGAAGGCAGGGTAGAGGTGGCTGCTCCCTGTTGTACTGTTGTACCTGAACCTACTTCTGTCACCTGAGCCTCTGCGTGTATGGTTGTGAAGGAGCCTCCTGTCACCTCGGTCACCTGACAGACCACCTGAACCTCCTTCTGTCACCTGAGCCTCCGCATGTATGGTTGTGAAGGAGCCTCCTGTCACCTCGGTCACCTGACAGACCACCTAAACCTCTTCCTGTCACCTGAGCCTCCGCCTGAACTCGGCATCATCTGCTGGAGTTGGATCTCATGGTCTCCTGTTGCCTTTCTCCCCTTAACATCCAACATTACTGCTGGATGTTGGTCTATGCTTAGTTAGTTAGCCATGCTGCCTCATGCTAGTTTTGTTAAACCCAGCTATAGTTTTGTTTCATTACTGGGTGCTAGCATTTTGTGTCTTTCAGTGATCCTTGCTTTGGTGATTTGATTAGATGGGTAGTCATGGATACAGCACCCTTCGGATTAAACAGCCAATGACGTGTGTCTCACCATGCAATAATTACTCCAAATGCATCTTCTCAGTATTTATTACGTACATTTCAACGTCTGTTGGGAACAGGAACAATGATTTTCCTCCTCCGGACAGTATTGCAGTAATCACAGTAGTTATCCGTGTCTTTGACAACAAACACATGACATTCCAGCTCAACAATTTCATAATCAAGCGGGAAATTAATGAAGAATAATTATTTTTGTATTGTTTATATTGCTACCCCTCCCCTAAACAAAATCACAGAGAACATTTGACATTTTACAGAAAAACACGGTATTTATTGATGACAAATGTTTCTTATCGTGAAAAAAAGTTGATTCACAGAAGGAGTACTTGTAGTGTACAAAACTTACAAAGACATCGATTTATAGCTATTTAAGACAAGTACGCTTTTTCTGTGTGAGTTGTGAATTAGCTAGCTAGCTAGATATCTACTTGGGACAAGCTAGCTAGCTAGATATCTACTTGGGACAAGCTAGCTAGCTAGATATCTATGTGGGACAAGCTAGCTAGCTAGCTAGATATCTATTTGGGACAAGCTAGCCAGCTAGATATCTACTTGGGACAAGCTAGCTAGCTAGATATCTACTTGGGACAAGCTAGCTAGCTAGATATCTACTTGGGACAAGCTAGCTAGCTAGATATCTATGCGGGACAAGCTAGCTAGCTAGCTAGATATCTATTTGGGACAAGCTAGCTAGCTAGATATCTATTTGGGACAAGCTAGCTAGCTAGATATCTACTTGGGACAAGCTAGCCAGCTAGATATCTACTTGGGACAAGCTAGCCAGCTAGATATCTATTTGGGACAAGCTCGCTAGCTAGATATCTATTTGGGACAAGCTAGCCAGCTAGATATCTACTTGGGACAAGCTAGCTAGCTAGATATCTATTTGGGACAAGCTAGCTAGCTAGATATCTATGTGGGACAAGCCAGCTAGCTAGCTAGCTAGATATCTATTTGGGACAAGCTAGCCAGCTAGATATCTATTTGGGACAAGCTCGCTAGCTAGATATCTATTTGGGACAAGCTAGCCAGCTAGATATCTACTTGGGACAAGCTAGCTAGCTAGATATCTATTTGGGACAAGCTAGCTAGCTAGATATCTATTTGGGACAAGCTAGCTAGCTAGATATCTACTTGGGACAAGCTAGCCAGCTAGATATCTACTTGGGACAAGCTAGCCAGCTAGATATCTATTTGGGACAAGCTCGCTAGCTAGATATCTATTTGGGACAAGCTAGCCAGCTAGATATCTACTTGGGACAAGCTAGCTAGCTAGATATCTATTTGGGACAAGCTAGCTAGCTAGATATCTATGTGGGACAAGCCAGCTAGCTAGCTAGCTAGATATCTATTTGGGACAAGCTAGCCAGCTAGATATCTACTTGGGACCAGCTAGCCAGCTAGATATCTACTTGGGATCAGCTAGCCAGCTAGATATCTACTTGGGATCAGCTAGCCAGCTAGATATCTACTTGGGATCAGCTAGCCAGCTATAGATATCTACTTGGGATCAGCTAGCCAGCTAGATATCTACTTGGGACCAGCTAGCCAGCTAGATATCTACTTGGGATCAGCTAGCCAGCTAGATATCTACTTGGGATCAGCTAGCCAGCTAGATATCTACTTGGGACCAGCTAGCCAGCTAGATATCTACTTGGGATCAGCTAGCCAGCTAGATATCTACTTGGGACCAGCTAGCCAGCTAGATATCTATTTGGGACCAGCTAGCCAGCTAGATATCTACTTGGGACCAGCTAGCCAGCTAGATATCTATTTGGGATCAGCTAGCCAGCTAGATATCTATTTGGGATCAGCTAGCCAGCTAGATATCTATTTGGGATCAGCTAGCCAGCTAGATATCTACTTGGGATCAGCTAGCCAGCTACCGCCAAGAAGAGGATGAAGACGATTTGTGCTTTATTGTAATGAATTTCCTCCTCTTCTTCCGAAGAGGAGAGGCGAAACGGATCAGAGGACCAATACGCGGCGTGGTAATTGTCCATGGTACTTTTTTAATGCGTAAAGGTACACATGAACAAACTAACAAAAAAAAACAAGAAATGTGAAACTCAAAACAGTCCTATCTGGTGCACACACAGAGACAGGAACAATCACCCACAAACACACAGTGAAACCCAGGCTACCTAAGTATGATTCTCAATCAGAGACAACTAATGACACCTGCCTCTGATTGAGAACCATACTAGGCCGAAACATAGAAATAACCAAAACATAGACTGCCCACCCAACTCACGCCCTGACCATACTAACTAAATACAAAACGCAGGAAATAAAGGTCAGAACGTGACAGTACCCCCCCCTGGTGTGGACTCCGGCCGCAAAACCTGACCTATAGGGGAGGGTCTGGGTGGGCGTCTGTCCGCGGTGGCGGTTCTGTGGGACGCGGACCCCACTTCACCATTGTCTTAGTCCGCTTTATTGTCCGCCTCCGTGGCTTTCTCACCATGGCAACCCCTCTCAATGACCCCACTGGACAGAGGGGCAGCTCGGGACAGAGGGGCAGAAGCTCTGGACAGAGGGGCAGGGGCTCTGGCGCCTCTGGGCTGAGGGGCTCTGGCGCCTCTGGGCTGAGGGGCTCCTGGCGCCTCTGGGCTGAGGGGCTCTGGCACCTCTGGGCTGAGGGGCTCCGGCACGGCGCCGGACAGGCGGACGCTCCGGCAGCGGCGTGGGACAGGCGGGAGGCTCCGGTAGTATGGCGCCGGACAGGCGGGACTCCTCACGGCAGCGGCGCCGGGCCACCTAGGCTCGCTCCTGCAGCGGCGCCGGACAGGCGGGCATCATCTGCTGGGCGCCGGACAGGCTCCTGGACGCCTTTCCTCCCCAGCGGCGCTGACAGGCGGGACGCTCCGCAGCCGCCTCAGACAGGCGGGACGCCCAGCAGCGGCGCCGGACAGGCGGGAGGCTCCGCAGCGGCGCCGGACAGGCGGGAGGCTCCGGCAGTGGCGCCGGACAGGCGGGAGGCTCAGCGGCGCGGACAGGCGGGGAGGCTCCGGACAGGCGGGAGGCTCCGCAGCGGCGCCGGACAGGCGGGAGGCTTGATTAGCGGCGCCGAGTCGGGACGCCCTGGGGCGCCGGACAGGCGGGAGGCTCCGCAGCGGCGCCGGACAGGCGGGACGCACCGGCAACAGGGCGCCCGGCAGCTTCGCAGGACAGGCGGGACGCTTTCCGGCAGTGGCGCCGGACAGGCGGGACGCTCCGGCAGCGGCGCCGGACAGGCGGGAGCACCTGCAGGGAGGAGACTGAGAGACAGCCTGGTGCGTGGGGCTGACACAGGAACTACCAGGCTGGGGAGACTTTCAGGAGGCTTGGTGTTAGGAGGAGCCTGAAAGACCGGGCTGTGGGGGAGCACTGGAGCTCTGGGGCGCAACCTGGCACCACTTCCCCAGGCTGGACAACTACTTTAGCCCGACCCTCCAGAGTGCAGGCACAGGTTGAACCGGGCTGTGGGGTAAGCACGGGAGATCTAGTGCTTACTACACGCACCTCTCCCTAGGCTCCACTCCCACAGTTGCCCGGTACGAGAGGAGCGCAGGCAGAGGACGATTGCACCCTCCCAGCGCCCCGGAGACACAGCACGCAGAGCCGGCGCAGGATAGTTGGACCAAGACTGCGTAGCTGGCGCCAGACCCGCTGAGCAGGCACCATACGCCCTGGCTCAATGCCCACACTCGCATGGCACTTTCGGGGCTGCCCTATAGCGCACTATATGGACACGCACTGGCGACACCGTGCGCTCAACCGCATAACACGGTGCCTGACCAGTAATGCGCTGCTTATCATAAGCACGAGGAGCTGAGCTCAGGTCTGCTACCTGGCTTAGTACCACACCCGTGTGCCCCCAAAAAAAAATTTGGGGCTGCCTCTCGACCTGTCGCACTGCCGTGCTGGCTTCGCCAACCTCATTCTCCTGTAACCCTCCTTGCATTGCTCCATCGAATCCCAGGCGGGCTCCGGCACTCTCCCTGGGTCGACCGCCCACCTATCTATCTCCTCCCAAGTTGTGTAGTCCAGATTCTGCTCTGATGCTGGCCGCTGTTGTTGCTGCTGCTGCTGTCGTCGCTGTACTTTACCACGCCGCTTGGTCCGATTTTGGTGGGTGATTCTGTAATGAATTTCCGATATCTACTTGGGATCAGCTAGCCAGCTAGATATCTACTTGGGATCAGCTAGCCAGCTAGATATCTACTTGGGATCAGCTAGCCAGCTATAGATATCTACTTGGGATCAGCTAGCCAGCTAGATATCTACTTGGGACCAGCTAGCCAGCTAGATATCTACTTGGGATCAGCTAGCCAGCTAGATATCTACTTGGGATCAGCTAGCCAGCTAGATATCTACTTGGGACCAGCTAGCCAGCTAGATATCTACTTGGGATCAGCTAGCCAGCTAGATATCTACTTGGGACCAGCTAGCCAGCTAGATATCTACTTGGGACCAGCTAGCCAGCTAGATATCTACTTGGGACCAGCTAGCCAGCTAGATATCTATTTGGGATCAGCTAGCCAGCTAGATATCTATTTGGGATCAGCTAGCCAGCTAGATATCTATTTGGGATCAGCTAGCCAGCTAGATATCTACTTGGGATCAGCTAGCCAGCTACCGCCAAGAAGAGGATGAAGACGATTTGTGCCTTATTGTAATGAATTTCCTCCTCTTCTTCCGAAGAGGAGAGGCGAAACGGATCAGAGGACCAAGCCAGCTAGTAATTGTCCATGGTACTTTTTTAATGCGTAAAGGTACACATGAACAAACTAACAAAAAAAAAACAAGAAATGTGAAACTCAAAACAGTCCTATCTGGTGCACACACAGAGACAGGAACAATCACCCACAAACACACAGTGAAACCCAGGCTAGCCTAAGTATGATTCTCAATCAGAGACAACTAATGACACCTGCCTCTGATTGAGAACCATACTAGGCCGAAACATAGAAATAACCAAAACATAGAAAAACAAACATAGACTGCCCACCCAACTCACGCCCTGAACATACTAACTAAATACAAAACACAGAAAATAAAGGTCAGAACGTGACACTTATTGAATATGCATGAAGTTCATTAGGAAAACGCCCACTTTCTAGTGCACTCGTCCTAAACAAATTAATCTCTATAAACACTTAGGTAAGTCAAGTCTACCAAACTTAGTGCACTATGTTTGTTATAGATTCTAGTTTTGGAAACAGAAGACTGTATGGAGATCAAATGTTTCATTGATGAGAAAATGTGCATAATTTTAGCCAAAATCGGTGTAGCTTCATCTTCTCCCACTGCCGGGCACTGGGCTTCCTCTCTGCACCATATTTGGTAGTGAGAGGAAACGCTCATTGCTCTATCTGTGGCCATATGCTGCATTTGCTATCAGCCTATTGTTTACCTTTTGGTTGGTGACACTTTGATATCTTGATAATATACAGCTGTTTAAAGGGCAAATCCACAGAAGAAACAATAACAAAATGGTCGCCTGACCTCTGTTTTGGTAAAAACCTGAGGGATGGAGCCTGGAGAAATGTAACCACTCTCAGATTAATAGACAGAGCTATGGACGCAAGGACTGACCATCCATGATATCAACATTATAGTTATAACCATGTTATGAGAATATACAGGACTGACCATCCATGATATCAACATTATAGTTATAACCATGTTATGAGGCTATACAGGACTGACCATCCATGATATCAACATTATAGTTATAACCATGTTATGAGACTATACAGGACTGACCATCCATGATATCAACATTATAGTTATAACCATGTTATGAGGCTACACAGGACTGACCATCCATGATATCAACATTATAGTTATAACCATGTTATGAGGCTATACAGGACTGACCATCCATGATATCAACATTATAGTTATAACCATGTTATGAGGCTACACAGGACTGACCATCCATGATATCAACATTATAGTTATAACCATGTTATGAGGCTACACAGGACTGACCATCCATGATGTCAACATTATAGTTATAACCATGTTATGAGACTATACAGGACTGACCATCCATGATATCAACATTATAGTTATAACCATGTTATGAGGCTACACAGGACTGACCATCCATGATGTCAACATTATAGTTATAACCATGTTATGAGGCTATACAGGACTGACCATCCATGATATCAACATTATAGTTATAACCATGTTATGAGGCTATACAGGACTGACCATCCATGATATTATAACCAATGTTTACAAACATGGAGTAAAACAAGTTTATATTTTGGTTTCTGATGGAGTGTAACAGTTGAACTAAACTCATGAGGCATTATAAGTTCTATTCTTCAATCATTCATTTACGAGTTCTATTCTTCAACAATCAATGGAAATACACTACCGGTCAATAGTTTGGACACACCAACTCATTCCAGGGTTTTTCTTTATTTGTACTATTTTCTACAATGTAGAATAATAGTGAAGACATCAAAACTATGAAATTACACATATGGAATCATGTAGTAACCAAAAAAGTGTTAAACAAAATCATCAAACCATATATTTTAGATTATTCAAATAGCCACTCTTTTGCCTTGATGACAGCTTTGCACACTCTTTGCTTCTAAACCTGCAATGCTTGCTGTTTGGGGTTTTAGGCTGGGTTTCTGTACAGCACTTTGAGATATCAGCTGATGTACGAAGGGCTATATAAATCAATTTGATTTGATTTGATCTTGGCATTCTCTCAACCAGCATCATGAGGTAGTCACCTGGAATGCATTTCAATTAACAGCTGTGCCTTGTTAAAAGTGAACAGCACTCTATTCACCAGTGCACACGTCTGACCAGGGCCTAGAGGCTCTGTCCCCGTTCAGCTGTGCTGTACGGGACTGAGACTGGGGCTGAGACTGGGGCTGAGGCTGGGGCTGAGACGAGCTGAGGCTGGGGCTGAGGCTGAGACTGAAGCTGAGACTGGGGTTGAGACTGGGACTGGGGCTGAGACTGAGACGGGCTGGGACTGAGACTGGGGCTGAGACTGGGACTGAAGCTGAGACTGGGGTTGAGACTGGGACTGGGGCTGAGACTGAGACGGGCTGGGACTGAGACTGGGGCTGAGACTGGGACTGGGACTGGGGCTGAGACTGGGGCTGAGGCTGGGGCTGAGGCTGGGGCTGAGGCTGAGACTGGGGCTGAGACTGGGGCTGAGACTGGGGCTGAGACTGGGACTGAAACTGGGGCTGAGACTGAGAAGGGGCTGAGACTGGGCTGAAGCTGAGACTGAAGCTGAGACTGGGGCTGAGACTGGGGCTGAGACTGGGACTGAGACTGGGACTGAGACTGGGACTGAGACTGAGACCGGAGTTGAGACTGAGACTAGGGCTGAGACTTGGGGCTGAGACTGGGGCTGGGACAGACGGGGGCTGAGACTGGAGTTGAGACTGAGACTAGGGCTGAGACTGGGGCTGAGACTGGGGCTGGGACAGACGGGGGCTGAGACTGGAGTTGAGACTGAGACTAGGGCTGAGACTTGGGGCTGAGACTGGGGCTGGGACAGACGGGGGCTGAGACTGGAGTTGAGACTGAGACAGAGACTGAGACTGGGGCTGAGACTGAGAAGGGGCTGAGACTGAGACTGGGGCTGAGCCTGAGACTGGGGCTGAGACCGGGGTTGAGACCGGGGTTGAGACCGGGGTTGAGACTGGGGTTGAGACTGAGACTGAGTCTGGGACTGGGGTTGAGCCTGGGGTTGAGCCTGGGTTTGAGACTGGGGTTGAGCCTTGGGCTGAGACTGGGGCTGAGACTGGGGCTGAGACTGGGGCTGAGACTTGGGCTGAGACTGGGGTTGAGACTGGGGTTGAGACTGGGGCTGAGACTGAGACTGGAGTTGAGACAGACAGAGAGTTGGGCTGAGACTAGGGTTGAGACTGAGACTGGGGCTGAAACTGGGGCTGAGACTGAGACTGGACCAGGGCTGAGACTGGGGCTGAGCCTGAGGCTGAGGCTGAGACCGGGGCTGAAACTGGGGCTGAGACTGAGACTGAGGCTGAGACTGAGTATGAGACTGGGCCTGGGACTGAGACTGGGGTTGAGACTGGGGTTGAGCCTGGGGCTGAGACTGGGGCTGAGCCTGAGACTGGGGCTGAGCCTGAGACTGGGGCTGAGCCTGAGACTGGGGCTGAGCCTGAGACTGGGGCTGAGACTGGGGTTGAGACTGGGGTTGAGACCGGGGTTGAGACCGGGGTTGAGACTGGAACTGGGGTTGAGACTGAGTCTGAGAATGGGGCTGAGACTGGGGCTGAGACTGGGACTGAGACTGGGGCTGAGCCTGGGGCTGAGACTGGGGCTGAGACTGAGACTGAGACCGGGGCTGAGACTGGGGCTGAGGCTGAGACTGGGGCTGAGGCTGAGGCTGAGGCTGAGGCTGAGACTGAGGACTGAGACTGAGACTGAGACTGGGGCTGAGACTGAGACTGGGACTGAGACTGGGGTTGAGACCGGGACTGAGACTGGGGTTGAGCCTGGGGTTGAGACTGAGACTGAGACTGAGTCTGGGACTGGGACTGGGACTGAGACTGGGGCTGAGCCTGGGGTTGAGCCGGGGTTGAGACTGGGGTTGAGCCTGGGGCTGAGACTGGGGCTGAGACTGGGGCTGAGACTGGGGCTGAGACTGGGACTGAGACTGGGGCTGAGACTGGGGCTGAGACTGGGGCTGGGACTGAGACTGGCCTGAGGCTGAGGCTGAAACTGGGGCTGAGACTGAGACTGAGACCGGGGCTGAGACTGGGGCTGAGGCTGGGGCTGAGACTGAGGCTGAGGGGCTGAGCCTGAGACTGGGGCTGAGCCTGAGACTGGGGCTGAGACTGGGGGCTTGAGACCGGGGTTGAGACCGGGGTTGAGACTGGGGTTGAGACTGAGACTGAGACTGAGTCTGGGACTGGGACTGGGGTTGAGCCTGGGGTTGAGCCTGGGGTTGAGACTGGGGTTGAGCCTGGGGCTGAGACTGGGGCTGAGACTGGGGCTGAGACTTGGGCTGAGACTGGGGCTGAGACTGGGGTTGAGACTGGGGCTGAGACTGAGACTGGAGTTGAGACTGGGGCAGAGACTGGGGCTGAGACTAGGGCTGGGCCTTGAGACTGAGACTGGGGCTGAAACTGGGGCTGAGACTGAGACTGGACCAGGGCTGAGACTGGGTCTGAGCCTGAGGCTGAGGCTGAGACTGGGGCTGAGACTGAGACTGAGGCTGAGACTGAGTATGAGACTGGGCCTGGGACTGAGACTGGGGTTGAGCCTGGGGCTGAGACTGGGGCTGAGCCTGAGACTGGGGCTGAGCCTGAGACTGGGGCTGAGACTGAGACTGGGACTGAGACTGGGGTTGAGACCGGGGTTGAGACCGGGGTTGAGACTGGGGTTGAGACTGAGACTGAGACTGAGTCTGGGACTGGGACTGGGGTTGAGCCTGGGGTTGAGCTTGGGGTTGAGACTGGGGTTGAGCCTGGGGCTGAGACTGGGGCTGAGACTGGGGCTGAGACTGGGGCTGAGACTGGGACTGAGACTGGGGCTGAGCCTGGGGCTTAAACTGGGGCTGGGACTGAGACTGAGCCTGAGGCTGAGGCTGAAACTGGGGCTGAGACTGAGACTGAGACCGGGGCTGAGACTGGGGCTGAGGCTGAGGCTGAGACTGAGACTGGGGCTGAGCCTGAGACTGGGGCTGAGACTGGGATTGAGACCGGGGTTGAGACCGGGGTTGAGACTGGGGTTGAGACTGAGACTGAGACTGAGTCTGGGACTGGGACTGGGGTTGAGCCTGGGGTTGAGCCTGGGGTTGAGACTGGGGTTGAGCCTGGGGCTGAGACTGGGGCTGAGACTGGGGCTGAGACTTGGGCTGAGACTGGGGTTGAGACTGGGGTTGAGACTGGGGCTGAGACTGAGACTGGAGTTGAGACAGACAGAGACTGGGGCTGAGACTAGGGTTGAGACTGAGACTGGGGCTGAAACTGGGGCTGAGACTGAGACTGGACCAGGGCTGAGACTGGGTCTGAGCCTGAGGCTGAGGCTGAGACTGGGGCTGAGACTGAGACTGAGGCTGAGACTGAGTATGAGACTGGGCCTGGGACTGAGACTGGGGTTGAGCCTGGGGCTGAGACTGGGGCTGAGCCTGAGACTGGGGCTGAGCCTGAGACTGGGGCTGAGACTGGGGCTGAGACTGGGGTTGAGACCGGGGTTGAGACCGGGGTTGAGACTGGGGTTGAGACTGAGACTGAGACTGGGGTTGAGACTGAGTCTGAGACTGGGGCTGAGACTGGGGCTGAGACTGGGACTGAGCCTGGGGCTGAGACTGAGGCTGAGACTGAGGCTGAGACTGGGGCTGAGACTGAGACTGGGACTGAGACTGAGACTGAGACTGGGACTGAGACTGGGACAGAGACTGGGGCTTAAACTGGGGCTGAAACTGAGACTGAGACCGGGGCTGAGACTGGGGCTGAGGCTGAGACTGGGGCTGAGGCTGAGACTGAGACTGAGACTGGGACTGAGACTGAGACTGAGACTGGGACTGAGACTGAGACTGGGACTGAGACTGAGACTGAGACTGGGACTGAGACTGGGACAGAGACTGGGGCTGAGGCTGAGACTGGGCCTGGGACTGAGACTGGGGTTGAGACTGGGGTTGAGGCTGAGGCTGAGACTGAGACTGAGACTGGGGCTGAGACTGAGACTGGGACTGAGACTGGGGTTGAGGCTGAGACTGGGGCTGAGGCTGAGGCTGAGACTGAGACTGAGACTGAGACTGGGGCTGAGACTGAGACTGGGACTGAGACTGGGGTTGAGACCGGGGTTGAGACCGGGGTTGAGACTGGGGTTGAGACGGAGACTGAGACTGAGTCTGGGACTGGGACTGGGACTGGGGTTGAGCCTGGGGTTGAGCCTGGGGTTGAGACTGGGGTTGAGCCTGGGGCTGAGACTGGGGCTGAGACTGGGGCTGAGACTGGGGCTGAGACTGGGGCTGAGACTTGGGCTGAGACTGGGGCTGAGACCGGGTTGAGACCGGGGTTGAGACTGGGGTTGAGACTGGGGCTGAGACTGGGGCTGAGACTGGGGCTGAGACTTGGGTTGAGACTGGGGTTGAGACTGGGGCTGAGACTGGGACTGAGACTGGGGCTGAGACTGGGACTGAGACTGGGGCTGAGACTGAGACTGAGCCTGAGGCTGAGGCTGAAACTGGGGCTGAGACTGAGACTGGGACTGAGACTGGGACTGAGCCTGAGACTGGGGCTGAGACTGGGGCTGAGACTGGGGCTGAGACCGGGGCTGAGACTGGGGCTGAGCCTGAGACTGGGGCTGAGCCTGAGACTGGGGCTGAGACTGGGGTTGAGACCGGGGTTGAAAGTAGTGAGACTATATGGGGCTGAGACTGAGACTGAGACTGTTCAAAGGCTCTGGAAAGAGATCTAGTCTGGGACTGGGACTGGGGTTGAGCCTGGGGTTGAGCCTGGGGTTGAGACTGGGGTTGAGCCTGGGGCTGAGACTGGGGCTGAGACTGGGGCTGAGACTGGGGCTGAGACTTGGGCTGAGACTGGGGTTGAGACTGGGGCTGAGACTGAGACTGGAGTTGAGACAGACAGAGACTGGGGCTGAGACTAGGGTTGAGACTGAGACTGGGGCTGAAACTGGGGCTGAGACTGAGACCAGGGCTGAGACTGGGGCTGAGACTGAAACTGGGGCTGAGACTGGGACTGGGACTGAGACTGGGACTGAGACTGAGGCTGAGGCTGAGACCGGGGCTGAAACTGGGGCTGAGACTGAGGCTGAGACTGGGGCTGAGACTGAGACTGGGGCTGAGACTGAGACTGAGGCTGAGACTGAGTATGAGACTGGGCCTGGGACTGAGACTGGGGTTGAGCCTGGGGCTGAGACTGGGGCTGAGCCTGAGATTGGGGCTGAGACTGAGGCTGAGACTGAGTATGAGACTGGGCCTGGGACTGAGACTGGGGTTGAGCCTGGGGCTGAGACTGGGGCTGAGCCTGAGATTGGGGCTGAGACTGGGGCTGAGACCGGGGTTGAGACCGGGGTTGAGACCGGGGTTGAGACCGGGGTTGAGACTGGGGTTGGAGACTGAGACTGAGACTGGGGTTGAGACTGAGTCTGAGACTGGGGCTGAGACTGGGGCTGAGACTGGGGCTGAGCCTGAGACTGGGGCTGAGACTGAGACTGGGACTGGGACTGAGACTGGGACAGAGACTGAGACTGGGACTGAGACTGAGACTGGGGCTGAGCCTGAGAATGAGACCGGGGCTGAGACTGGGGCTGAGGCTGAGACTGGGGCTGAGGCTGAGACTGGGGCTGAGACTGAGACTGGGACTGGGACTGAGACTGAGACTGAGACTGGGACAGAGACTGGGACAGAGGCTGAGACTGGGGCTGAGACTGAGGCTGAGACTGAGACTGGGGCTGAGACTGGGGCTGAGACTGGGGCTGAGCCTGAGGCTGAGGCTGAGACTGAGACTGAGACCGGGGCTGAGACTGGGGCTGAGGCTGAAACTGGGGCTGAGACTGGGACTGGGACTGAGACTGGGACTGAGACTGAGACTGGGACTGGGACTGAGACTGGGACAGAGACTGGGGCTGAGCCTGGGGCTGAGACTGGGGCTGAGACTGGGACTGGAGTTGAGACTGAGACAGAGACTGAGACTGGGACTGGGACTGGAGTTGAGACTGAGACAGAGACTGAGACTGGGACTGGGACTGAGACTGAGGCTGAGACTGGGGCTGAGACTGAGACTGGGGCTGAGACTGGGACTGGAGTTGAGACTGAGACAGAGACTGAGACTGGGACTGGGACTGGAGTTGAGACTGAGACAGAGACTGAGACTGGGACTGAGACTGAGACTGGGGCTGAGCCTGGGACTGAGACTGAGACTGGGACTGGGACTGAGACTGGGACGGAGACTGGGGCTGAGCCTGGGGCTGAGACTGGGGCTGAGACTGGGGCTGAGACTGGGACTGGGACTGGGGCTGAGACTGAGACTGGGGCTGAGACTGAGACAGAGACTGAGACTGGGACTGGGACTGGAGTTTAGACTGAGACAGAGACTGAGACTGGGGCTGAGACTGAGGCTGGGGCTGAGACTGGGACTGCACAGTGTACCTGGGGACCTGTCCCTGCTCTTACTCTGTCCAATGCCATCTCCCTTGGCTATTAATGATCATTAAGTTGTGGAGCCTGGGAACATGCCTCTCTCTCAATTACAGTCAAAGGGCTTTATTGGCATGGGAAACGTGTTAACATTGACAAAGAAAGTGAAATAGATAATAAATTAAATGGAAATCAACAATAAAAAGGAACAGTAAACATCACGAAAGTTCCAAAAGAATAAAGACATTACAAATGTCATATTATGTCTATATACAGTGTTGTAACGATGTGCAAATCATTAATGTATAAAAGGGAAAATAAATAAATGTTAACATGGGTGTATTTACAATGGTCTCTTTCTCTCTCCTTCCTTCTCTCCAGCTTGACGTGTCTGTTGCCCGTACCTCGTAGCAGAGCCAAGATGTTTGGTGGGAAAAGTTTCTTTTGTCCAGCCTTCTCAATAACAGAGATTAATCCCATGGATATGAGGTTATGAGCTAATGGTGAATTCTCAAGTAGTTTGATAGAGGAAAAAGAGCCTAGAAAAGGGGAGGAACTGGAAAATGGGCCCTGCAGCTGAGACAGAGGCTGAGATCCTGAGATCTGGAATGTTCCATAGGGCTCTGGTCTAAAGTAGTGCACTATATAGGGCTCTGGTCTAAAGTAGTGCACTATATAGGGCTCTGGTCTAAAGTAGTGCACTATATAGGGCTCTGGTTTAAAGCAGTGTACTATATAGGGCTCTGGTCTAAAGTAGTGTGTTATATGGGGCTCTGGTCTAAAGTAGTGCACTATATAGGGCTCTGGTCTAAAGTAGGGCACTATATGGGGCTCTGGTCTAAAGTAGTGCACTATATAGGGCTCTGGTCTAAAGTAGTGCACTATATAGGGCTCTGGTCTAAAGTAGTGCACTATATAGGGCTCTGGTCTAAAGTAGTGTACTATATAGGGCTCTGGTCTAAAGTAGTGCACTATATAGGGCTCTGGTCTAAAGTAGTGCACTATATAGGGCTCTGGTCTAAAGTAGTGCACTATATAGGGCTCTGGTCTAAAGTAGTGCACTATATAGGGCTCTGGTCTAAAGTAGTGTACTATATAGGGCTCTGGTCTAAAGTAGTGTGTTATATAGGGCTCTGGTCTAAAGTAGTGCACTATATAGGGCTCTGGTCTAAAGTAGTGCACTATATAGGGCTCTGGTCTATAGTAGTGCACTATATAGGGCTCTGGTCTAAAGTAGTGTGTTATATAGGGCTCTGGTCTAAAGTAGTGCACTATATAGGGCTATGGTATAAAGTAGTGCACTATATAGGGCTCTGGTCTAAAGTAGTGCACTATATAGGGCTCTGGTCTAAAGTAGTGTACTATATAGGGCTCTGGTCTAAAGTAGTGTACTATATAGGGCTCTGGTCTAAAGTAGTGCACTATATAGGGCTCTGGTCTAAAGTAGTGTGTTATATAGGGCGCTGGTCTAAAGTAGTGCACTATATAGGGGTCTGGTCTAAAGTAGTGCACTATATAGGGCTCTGGTCTAAAGTAGTGCACTATATAGGGCTCTGGTCTAAAGTAGTGCACTATATAGGGCTCTGGTCTAAAGTAGTGCACTATATAGGGCTCTGGTCTAAAGTAGTGCACTATATAGGGCTCTGGTCTAAAGTAGTGTGTTATATAGGGCTCTGGTCTAAAGTAGTGTGTTATATAGGGCTCTGGTATAAAGTATTGCACTATATAGGGCTCTGGTCTAAAATAGTGTGTTATATAGGGCTCTGGTATGAAGTAGTGCACTTATATAGGGCTCTGGTCTAAAGTAGTGCACTATATAGGGCTCTGGTATAAAGTAGTGTACTATATAGGGCTCTGGTCTAAAGTAGTGTGTTTTATAGGGCTCTGGTCTAAAGTAGTGCACTATATAGGGCTCTGGTCTAAAGTAGTGCACTATATAGGGCTTTGGTCTAAAGTAGTGCACTATATAGGGCTCTGGTCTAAAGTAGTGTACTATATAGGGCTCTGGTCTAAAGTAGTGTGTTATATAGGGCTCTGGTCTAAAGTAGTGCACTATATGGGGCTCTGGTCTAAAGTAGTGTACTATATAGGTCTGTGGTCTAAAGTAGTGCACTATATAGGGCTCTGGTCTAAAGTAGTGCACTATATAGGGCTCTGGTCTAAAGTAGTGTACTATATAGGGCTCTGGTCTAAAGTAGTGTGTTATATAGGGCTCTGGTATAAAGTAGTGTACTATATAGGGCTCTGGTCTAAAGTAGTGTGTTTTATAGGGCTCAGGTCTAAAGTAGTGCACTATATAGGGCTCTGGTCTAAAGTAGTGCACTATATAGGGCTCTGGTCTAAAGTAGTGCACTATATAGGGCTCTGGTCTAAAGTAGTGCACTATATAGGGCTCTGGTCTAAAGTAGTGTACTATATAGGGCTCTGGACTAAAGTAGTGTGTTATATAGGGCTCTGGTATGAAGTAGTGTACTATATAGGGCTCTGGTCTAAAATAGTGTGTATCTCCACCCAGTACAGCCAGAAGAGAACTGGCCACCCCTCATAGCCTGGTTCCTCTCTAGGTTTCTTCCTAGGTTTTGGCCTTTCTAGGGAGTTTTTCCTAGCCACCGTGCTTCTACACCTGCATTGCTTGCTGTTTGGGGTTTTAGGCTGGGTTTCTGTACAGCACTTTGAGATATCAGCTGATGTATGAAGGGCTATATAAATACAATTTGATTTGATTTGATTTAGTACTAGTGTAGTACCGGTAGTAATAGTATAGTAAGAGTGTAGTACCAGTAGTAAGAGTGTAGTACTAGTGTAATACCAGTTGTAAGAGTGTAGTAGAAGTGCTGCCAGTAGTACTAACATAGTACCAATAGTATTAGTGAAGTACCAGTGTAGTACCCGTAGTAGAGTGTAGTACTAGTGTAATACCAGTAGTAATAGTTTATTACCAGTAGTAAGAGTGTAGTGTAGTAGTTAGTGGTGGTGGGTAGTGGTAGGGGGTAGTGTGTGTGTGTGTGTGTGTGTGTGTGTGTGTGTGTGTGTGTGTGTGTGTGTGTGTGTGTGTGTGTGTGTGTGTGTGTGTGTGTGTGTGTGTGTGTGTGTATATGCATACATCTGGCAGGTCAATAGCTTCTTGTCTATTTGATTATCTCTTCATCTGGGTAAGATCATGTTGACTGTAATTACAGTGTTTCTTGGCAACAAGGTGTTTGGAGTTTGACACCTGAAGGGTTTAACATACCTTGGCTTCTCCCCATTTTCATCCATTAGAGGTTTAACGTTTTGATTAAAAAGGCGTTGAATAGAATTTGTTTTGCAAGCAAGTAGTACCAGTAGTACCAGTAGTTATAGTTTAGTACTAGTAGTACCAGTAGTTATAGTGTAGTACTAGTAGTTATAGTGTAGTACCAGTAGTTATAGTGTAGTACCAGTAGTACTATTAGTTATAGTGTAGTACTAGTAGTACCAGTAGTTATAGTGTAGTACTAGTAGTTATAGTGTAGTACCAGTAGTTATAGTGTAGTACCAGTAGTACTATTAGTTATAGTGTAGTACTAGTAGTACCAGTAGTTATAGTGTAGTACTAGTAGTACCAGTAGTACTATTAGTTATAGTGTAGTACTAGTAGTACCAGTAGTTATAGTGTAGTACTAGTAGTACCAGTAGTACTATTAGTTATAGTGTAGTACTAGTAGTACCAGTAGTTATAGTGTAGTACTAGTAGTACCAGTAGTACCAGTAGTTATAGTGTAGTACTAGTAGTACCAGTAGTTATAGTGTAGTACTAGTAGTTATAGTGTAGTACTAGTGGTTATAGTGTAGTACTAGTAGTACCAGTAGTACTATTAGTTATAGTGTAGTACTAGTAGTACCAGTAGTTATAGTGTAGTACTAGTAGTACCAGTAGTACCAGTAGTTATAGTGTAGTACTAGTAGTTATAGTGTAGTACTAGTAGTACCAGTAGTTATAGTGTAGTACTAGTAGTTATAGTGTAGTACTAGTAGTACCAGTAGTTATAGTGTAGTACTAGTAGTTATAGTGTAGTACTAGTAGTACCAGTAGCTTTAGTGTAGTACTAGTAGTTATAGTGTAGTACTATTAGTTATAGTGTAGTACTAGTAGTTATAGTGTAGTACTAGTAGTACCAGTAGTTATAGTGTAGTACTAGTAGTTATAGTGTAGTACTATTAGTTATAGTGTAGTACTAGTAGTTATAGTGTAGTACTAGTAGTACCAGTAGTACTATTAGTTATAGTGTAGTACTAGTAGTACCAGTAGTTATAGTGTAGTACTAGTAGTACCAGTAGTACTATTAGTTATAGTGTAGTACTAGTAGTACCAGTAGTTATAGTGTAGTACTAGTAGTACCAGTAGTACTATTAGTTATAGTGTAGTACTAGTAGTACCAGTAGTACCAGTAGTTATAGTGTAGTACTAGTAGTTATAGTGTAGTACTAGTAGTACCAGTAGTTATAGTGTAGTACTAGTAGTTATAGTGTAGTACTAGTAGTACCAGTAGTTATAGTGTAGTACTAGTAGTTATAGTGTAGTACTAGTAGTACCAGTAGCTTTAGTGTAGTACTAGTAGTTATAGTGTAGTACTATTAGTTATAGTGTAGTACTAGTAGTTATAGTGTAGTACTAGTAGTACCAGTAGTTATAGTGTAGTACTAGTAGTTATAGTGTAGTACTATTAGTTATAGTTACTAGTAGTTATAGTGTAGTACTAGTAGTTATAGTAGTACTATTAGTTATAGTGTAGTTATAGTAGTACCAGTAGTTATAGTGTAGTACTAGTAGTACCAGTAGTTATAGTGTAGTACTAGTAGTACCAGTAGTTATAGTGTAGTACTAGTAGTTATAGTGTAGTACTAGTGGTTATAGTGTAGTACTAGTAGTACCAGTAGTACTATTAGTTATAGTGTAGTACTAGTAGTACCAGTAGTTATAGTGTAGTACTAGTAGTACCAGTAGTACCAGTAGTTATAGTGTAGTACTAGTAGTTATAGTGTAGTACTAGTAGTACCAGTAGTTATAGTGTAGTACTAGTAGTTATAGTGTAGTACTAGTAGTACCAGTAGTTATAGTGTAGTACTAGTAGTTATAGTGTAGTACTAGTAGTACCAGTAGCTTTAGTGTAGTACTAGTAGTTATAGTGTAGTACTATTAGTTATAGTGTAGTACTAGTAGTTATAGTGTAGTACTAGTAGTACCAGTAGTTATAGTGTAGTACTAGTAGTTATAGTGTAGTACTATTAGTTATAGTGTAGTACTAGTAGTTATAGTGTAGTACTAGTAGTACCAGTAGTACTATTAGTTATAGTGTAGTACTAGTAGTACCAGTAGTTATAGTGTAGTACTAGTAGTACCAGTAGTACTATTAGTTATAGTGTAGTACTAGTAGTACCAGTAGTTATAGTGTAGTACTAGTAGTACCAGTAGTACTATTAGTTATAGTGTAGTACTAGTAGTACCAGTAGTACCAGTAGTTATAGTGTAGTACTAGTAGTTATAGTGTAGTACTAGTAGTACCAGTAGTTATAGTGTAGTACTAGTAGTTATAGTGTAGTACTAGTAGTTATAGTGTAGTACTAGTAGTTATAGTGTAGTACTAGTAGTACCAGTAGTTATAGTGTAGTACTAGTAGTACCAGTAGTTATAGTGTAGTACTAGTAGTTATAGTGTAGTACCAGTAGTTATAGTGTAGTACTAGTAGTACCAGTAGTACTATTAGTTATAGTGTAGTACTAGTAGTACCAGTAGTTATAGTGTAGTACTAGTAGTACCAGTAGTACTATTAGTTATAGTGTAGTACTAGTAGTACCAGTAGTTATAGTGTAGTACTAGTAGTACCAGTAGTACTATTAGTTATAGTGTAGTACTAGTAGTTCCAGTAGTTATAGTGTAGTACTAGTAGTACCAGTAGTACCAGTAGTTATAGTGTAGTACTAGTAGTACCAGTATAGTTATAGTGTAGTGTAGTACCAGTAGTTATAGTGTAGTACTAGTAGTACCAGTGTAGTAGTACTATTAGTTATAGTGTAGTACTAGTAGTTACCAGTAGTTATAGTGTAGTACTAGTAGTACCAGTAGTACTAGTAGTTATAGTGTAGTACTAGTATTTATAGTGTAGTACTAGTAGTTATAGTGTAGTACTAGTAGTTATAGTGTAGTACTAGTAGTACCAGTAGTTATAGTGTAGTACTAGTAGTTATAGTGTAGTACTAGTAGTTATAGTGTAGTACTAGTAGTTATAGTGTAGTACTAGTAGTACCAGTAGTTATAGTGTAGTACTAGTAGTTATAGTGTAGTACTAGTAGTACCAGTAGCTTTAGTGTAGTACTAGTAGTTATAGTGTAGTACTAGTAGTTATAGTGTAGTACTAGTAGTTATAGTGTAGTACTAGTAGTACCAGTAGTTATAGTGTAGTACTAGTAGTTATAGTGTAGTACTATTAGTTATAGTGTAGTACTAGTAGTATAGTAGTTATAGTGTAGTACTAGTAGTACCAGTAGTACTATTAGTTATAGTGTAGTACTAGTAGTACCAGTAGTTATAGTGTAGTACTAGTAGTACCAGTAGTACTATTAGTTATAGTGTAGTACTAGTAGTACCAGTAGTTATAGTGTAGTACTAGTAGTTATAGTGTAGTACTATTAGTTATAGTGTAGTACTAGTAGTACCAGTAGTATAGTAGTTATAGTGTAGTACTAGTAGTACCAGTAGTTATAGTGTAGTACTAGTAGTACCAGTAGTTATAGTGTAGTAGTTATAGTGTAGTACTAGTAGTTATAGTGTAGTACTAGTAGTACCAGTAGTTATAGTGTAGTACTAGTAGTTATAGTGTAGTACTAGTAGTACCAGTAGTTATAGTGTAGTACCAGTAGTTATAGTGTTACTAGTAGTTATAGTGTAGTACTAGTAGTTATAGTAGTTATAGTGTAGTACTAGTAGTTATAGTGTAGTACTAGTTATAGTGTATAGTGTAGTACCAGTAGTTATAGTGTACTAGTAGTACCAGTAGTTATTAGTGTAGTACTAGTAGTACCAGTAGCTTTAGTGTAGTACTAGTAGTTATAGTGTAGTACTAGTAGTTATAGTGTAGTACTAGTAGTTATAGTGTAGTACTAGTAGTTATAGTGTAGTACTAGTAGTACCAGTAGTTATAGTGTAGTACTAGTAGTTATAGTGTAGTACTAGTAGTTATAGTGTAGTACTAGTAGTACCAGTAGTTATAGTGTAGTACTAGTAGTTATAGTGTAGTACTAGTAGTACCAGTAGCTTTAGTGTAGTACTAGTAGTTATAGTGTAGTACTAGTAGTACCAGTAGTTATAGTGTAGTACTAGTAGTTATAGTGTAGTACTATTAGTTATAGTGTAGTACTAGTAGTTATAGTGTAGTACTAGTAGTTATAGTGTAGTACTAGTAGTACCAGTAGTTATAGTGTAGTACTAGTAGTTATAGTGTAGTACTAGTAGTACCAGTAGCTTTAGTGTAGTACTAGTAGTTATAGTGTAGTACTATTAGTTATAGTGTAGTACTAGTAGTTATAGTGTAGTACTAGTAGTTATAGTGTAGTACTAGTAGTACCAGTAGTTATAGTGTAGTACCAGTAGTTATAGTGTAGTACCAGTAGTTATAGTGTAGTACCAGTAGTTATAGTGTAGTACTAGTAGTTATAGTGTAGTACTAGTAGTTATAGTGTAGTACCAGTAGTTATAGTGTAGTACTAGTAGTTATAGTGTAGTACTAGTAGTACCAGTAGCTTTAGTGTAGTACTAGTAGTTATAGTGTAGTACTAGTATTTATAGTGTAGTACTAGTAGTTATAGTGTAGTACTAGTAGTTATAGTGTAGTACTAGTAGTACCAGTAGTTATAGTGTAGTACTAGTAGTTATAGTGTAGTACTAGTAGTTATAGTGTAGTACTAGTAGTTATAGTGTAGTACTAGTACCAGTTTATAGTGTAGTACTAGTTAGTAGTACAGTAGTGTTACTAGTGTAGTACTAGTAGTTATAGTGTAGTACTAGTAGTTATTAGTGTAGTACTAGTAGTTATAGTGTAGTACTAGTAGTACCAGTAGTTATAGTGTAGTACTAGTAGTTATAGTGTAGTACTATTAGTTATAGTGTAGTACTAGTAGTTATAGTGTAGTACTAGTAGTTATAGTGTAGTACTAGTAGTACCAGTAGTTATAGTGTAGTACTAGTAGTTATAGTGTAGTACTAGTAGTTATAGTGTAGTACTATTAGTTATAGTGTAGTACTAGTAGTTATAGTGTAGTACTAGTAGTTATAGTGTAGTACTAGTAGTTATAGTGTAGTACTAGTAGTTATAGTGTAGTACTAGTAGTACCAGTAGTTATAGTGTAGTACTAGTAGTTATAGTGTAGTACTATTAGTTATAGTGTAGTACTAGTAGTTATAGTGTAGTACTAGTAGTTATAGTGTAGTACTAGTAGTACCAGTAGTTATAGTGTAGTACTAGTAGTTATAGTGTATTACTAGTAGTACCAGTAGCTTTAGTGTAGTACTAGTAGTTATAGTGTAGTACTATTAGGTATAGTGTAGTACTAGTAGTTATAGTGTAGTACTAGTAGTTATAGTGTAGTACTAGTAGTACCAGTAGTTATAGTGTAGTACCAGTAGTTATAGTGTAGTACCAGTAGTTATAGTGTAGTACCAGTAGTTATAGTGTAGTACTAGTAGTTATAGTGTAGTACCAGTAGTTATAGTGTAGTACTAGTAGTTATAGTGTAGTACTAGTAGTACCAGTAGCTTTAGTGTAGTACTAGTAGTTATAGTGTAGTACTAGTATTTATAGTGTAGTACTAGTAGTTATAGTGTAGTACTAGTAGTTATAGTGTAGTACTAGTAGTACCAGTAGTTATAGTGTAGTACTAGTAGTTATAGTGTAGTACTATTAGTTATAGTGTAGTACTAGTAGTTATAGTGTAGTACTAGTAGTTATAGTGTAGTACTAGTAGTACCAGTAGTACCATTAGTTATAGTGTAGTACTAGTAGTACTAGTAGTACCAGTAGTTATAGTGTAGTACTAGTAGTTATAGTGTAGTACTAGTAGTACCAGTAGCTTTAGTGTAGTACTAGTAGTTATAGTGTAGTACTAGTAGTTATACTAGTGTAGTACTAGTAGTTATAGTGTAGTACTAGTAGTGTACCACTAGTAGTTATAGTAGTACTAGTAGTTATAGTGTAGTACTATAGTGTAGTACTAGTAGTTATAGTGTAGTACTAGTAGTTATAGTGTAGTACTAGTAGTTATAGTGTAGTACTAGTAGTACCAGTAGTTATAGTGTAGTACTAGTAGTTATAGTGTAGTACTAGTAGTACCAGTAGTTATAGTGTAGTACTAGTAGTTATAGTGTAGTACTAGTAGTACCAGTAGCTTTAGTGTAGTACTAGTAGTTATAGTGTAGTACTAGTAGTTATAGTGTAGTACTAGTAGTACCAGTAGTTATAGTGTAGTACCAGTAGTTATAGTGTAGTACCAGTAGTTATAGTGTAGTACCAGTAGTTATAGTGTAGTACTAGTAGTTATAGTGTAGTACCAGTAGTTATAGTGTAGTACTAGTAGTTATAGTGTAGTACCAGTAGTTATAGTGTAGTACTAGTAGTTATAGTGTAGTACTAGTAGTACCAGTAGCTTTAGTGTAGTACTAGTATAGTGTAGTACTAGTAGTTATAGTGTAGTACTAGTAGTACCAGTAGTTATAGTGTAGTACCAGTAGTACTAGTAGTTATAGTGTAGTACTAGTAGTACCAGTAGTTATAGTGTAGTACTAGTAGTACCAGTAGTTATAGTGTATTACTAGTAGTTATAGTGTAGTACTAGTAGTTATAGTGTAGTACTAGTAGTACCAGTAGTTATAGTGTAGTACTAGTAGTTATAGTGTAGTACTAGTAGTTCTAGTGTAGTACTAGTAGTACCAGTAGTTATAGTGTAGTACTAGTAGTTATAGTGTAGTACTAGTAGTACCAGTAGTTATAGTGTAGTACTAGTAGTACCAGTAGTTATAGTGTAGTACTAGTAGTTATAGTGTAGTACTAGTAGTTATAGTGTAGTACTAGTAGTTATAGTGTAGTACTAGTAGTACCAGTAGTTATAGTGTAGTACTAGTAGTTATAGTGTAGTACTAGTAGTTATAGTGTAGTACTAGTAGTACCAGTAGTTATAGTGTAGTACCAGTAGTACTAGTAGTTATAGTGTAGTACTAGTAGTTATAGTGTATTACTAGTAGTACCAGTATTTATAGTGTAGTACTAGTAGTACCAGTAGTTATAGTGTAGTACTAGTAGTTATAGTGTAGTACTAGTAGTTATAGTGTAGTACTAGTAGTTATGTAGTACTAGTAGTACCAGTAGCTTTAGTGTAGTACTAGTAGTTATAGTGTAGTACTAGTAGTTATAGTGTAGTACTAGTAGTACCAGTAGTTATAGTGTAGTACTAGTAGTTATAGTGTAGTACCAGTAGTTATAGTGTAGTACTAGTAGTACTAGTAGTTATAGTGTAGTACTAGTAGTTATAGTGTAGTACTAGTAGTTATAGTGTAGTACTAGTAGTTATAGTGTAGTACTGTTATAGTGTAGTACCAGTAGTTATAGTGTAGTACTAGTAGTACTAGTAGTTATAGTGTAGTACCAGTAGTTATAGTGCAGTACTAGTGTAGTACCAGTAGTTATAGTGTAGTACCAGTAGATAGTAGTACTAGCAGTAGTACCAGTATAGTGTAGTACCAGTAGTTATAGTGTAGTACTAGTAGTACTAGTAGTTATAGTGTAGTACTAGTAGTTATAGTGTATTACTAGTAGTACCAGTATTTATAGTGTAGTACTGGTGTAGTACCAGTAGTTATAGTGTAGTACTAGTAGTACCAGTAGCTATAGTGTAGTACTAGTAGTACCAGTAGTCATAGTGTAGTACTAGTGAAGTACCAGTAGTTATAGTGTAGTACTAGTAGTACCAGTAGTTATTGTGTAGTACCAGTGTAGGTCTAGTTGTACTGGTAGTACCAGTAGTTATTGTGTAGTACCAGTGTAGTTCTAGTAGTACCAGTAGTTGTAGTGTAGCGCCAGTGTAGGTCTAATAGTACCAGTAGTTATATTGTAGTACCAGTGTAGTTATAGTAGTACCAGTGGTTATAGTGTAGTACTAGTGTAGTACCAGTAGTACACATGTAATACTAGTGTAGCACCAGTAGATATAGTGTAGTTATAGTAGTACCAGTAGTTATAGTGTAGTACTAGTAGTACCAGTAGCTATAGTGTAGTACAGGTAGTACCAGTAATTATAGTGTAGTACTAGTAGTACCAGTAGTTATAGTGTAGTACTAGTAGTACTAGTAGTACCAGTAGTACTAGTGTAGTACCAATAGTAATAGTGTAGTACTAGTGTAGGAACAGTATAAAGTGTAGAACTATCATAGTACCAGCATAGTAGTAATAGTATGAGTGTAGTGCCAGTGTAGCACCAGTAGTACAAGTAGTAGGAGTGTAGTACTAGTGTAGTACCAGTAGTAATTGTGTTGTACTAGTGTAGTACCAGTAGTAATAGTGTAGTACCAGTAGTAAGAGTGTAGTGCCAGTGGTAAGAGTGTCGTACTAGTGTAATACCAGTAGTAATAGTTTATTACCAGTAGTACGAGTGTAGTACTAGTGTAGTACCGGTAGTAATAGTATAGTAAGAGTGTAGTACCAGTAGTAAGAGTGTAGTACTAGTGTAATACCAGTTGTAAGAGTGTAGTAGAAGTGCTACCAGTAGTACTAACATAGTACCAATAGTATTAGTGTAGTACTGTTGTAGTACCAGTAGTACTTTTTTGCCCGCTTTGAGGACAATACAGTGCCACTGACACGGCCTGCAACGAAAACATGCGGTCTCTCCTTCACTGCAGCCGAGGTGAGTAAAACATTTAAACGTGTTAACCCTCGCAAGGCTGCAGGCCCAGACGGCATCCCCAGCCGCGCCCTCAGAGCATGCGCAGACCAGCTGGCCGGTGTGTTTACGGACATATTCAATCAATCCCTATACCAGTCTGCTGTTCCCACATGCTTCAAGAGGGCCACCATTGTTCTTCTTCCCAAGAAAGCTAAGGTAACTGAGCTTAACGACTACCGCCCCGTAGCACTCACTTCCGTCTTCATGAAGTGCTTTGAGAGACTAGTCAAGGACCATATCACCTCCACCCTACCTGACACCCTAGACCCACTCCAATTTGCTTACTGCCCAAATAGGTCCACAGACGATGCAATCTCAACCACACTGCACACTGCCCTAACCCACCTGGACAAGAGGAATACCTATGTGAGAATGCTGTTCATCGACTACAGCTCGGCATTCAACACCATAGTACCCTCCAAGCTCGTCATCAAGCTCGAGACCCTGGGTCTCGAACCCGCCCTGTGCAACTGGGTACTGGACTTCCTGACGGGCCGCCCCCAGGTGGTGAGGGTAGGCAACAACATCTCCTCCCCGCTGATCCTCAACACGGGGCCCCACAAGGGTGCGTTCTGAGCCCTCTCCTGTACTCCCTGTTCACCCACGACTGTGTGGCCACGCACGCCTCCAACTCAATCATCAAGTTTGCGGACGACACAACAGTGGTAGGCTTGATTACCAACAACGACGAGACGGCCTACAGGGAGGAGGTGAGGGCCCTCGGAGTGTGGTGTCAGGAAAATAACCTCACACTCAACGTCAACAAAACTAAGGAGATGATTGTGGACTTCAGGAAACAGCAGAGGGAACACCCCCCTATCCACATCGATGGAACAGTGTTGTGTTGGTGTTTACACTTGCGTACTATTGTATGTACAGATGAACGTGGTACCTTTTGGAAATTCCTCCCAAGGATGAACCAGACTTTTCGAGGTCTACAATTTTTGTTCTGAGGTCTTGGCTGATTTCCCCATGATGTCAAGCAAAGAGGCACTGAGTTTGAAGGTAGGCCTTGAAATACATCCACAGGTACACCTCCAATTGACTCAAATGATGTCATTTAGCCTATCAAAAGCTTCAACAGCCATGACATCATTTTCTGGACTTTTCCAAGCTGTTTAAAGGCACAGTCAACTTGATGTATGAAAAACTTCTGACCCACTGGATTTGTGATACAGTGAATTATAAGTGAAATAAACTGTCTGTAAACAATTGTTGGAAAAATGACTTGTGTCATGCACAAAGTAGATGACCTGACCGAACTAGTTTGTTAACAAGAAATGTGTTGATTGGTTGAAAAACGAGTTTTAATGACTCCAACCTAAGTGTATGTAAACTTCCGACTTCAACTGTACATAAAAATGGTATCTATGAGTTCATCTGACCGTGGGGAAGTAAATACCAATTAAATGGCAGAAATCCCAAACTAAAAGTGCTGTAGTGCCTCAGGGATGTATGTTGGGCCAAATATATTTAAATTCAGAAAGTAAACTGAAATTTCAATCTTGCTTGATTTCAGTTGACTACTTGACTTCCTGAATTGGAACAGAATTGACCCCACCCCTGTTCAGGCCCATGTGGACCTAGTAGGACATTTCTGGAACAATGTCAGTCTTCGGGACAGTCCGTCTGATTGGAAGGAGTCTAGCTCTGGCCTACAGTAATCACAAAAAGAATGAGACCTTTTGCTTTTATTTTTTTTATTTTTTTGTCTGTCATCAAGTTGTTCCCACACTAGTTTCTGAGAACCTCCCTGTCGTAGGCTCTAACTAAAATGTCTGGCTAACATAGTAAAGACTAGATAAATAGATAAAGACCCTTCGGGTTTTTCCCTACATAGTGTACCACTGTTGTCCAGTAAATAGTGTGGCTGTCACTGACATGTTTGGTTAAAAGCTTCTGGGATAGAAGCCCACAAGGCTCAATTCAATCAAAACTGCAGTGCAGTATTTACACTAGGCACGGTTATCTGAACTGACATTACTATTCCTTTACTTGAGTGTTCATTTCTGGCAAAGAAACACTTGTTTATTTTGAAAAAGCTTTTTTTTTCTACATTTAAATTGGACTATCCTTGTTATCTACAAGGATATACTATGGAAAAAAAATACAATAAAATATAAAATAATCAAATAGCAATTAAAGAGGCTCACCTAACAGAGTTTACCTATCATTGACACTGATCAATACAAAACCTTTCTGTAACTGAATCAGTTCATGGTGAAAATCAGACGTCACTTTGACTGTTGCTTTTAGCAAAACAACTAAGAGAAAAGCAGCATGTGCTGTGGTTACCTTGTGCTTTATTCTGATTGGTCGAGAGAGTCAATTGTTGTGAAAAATAATGTCAAATGCCCTAATTTACACAGTAGCTACTTGTCCCATAAAATCCCAGACTGGTGTTGGGTACTGTATAAAACCCTCCAACTTCCTGACAGGTATGTGCATGGATGGGGTGAACTGACGTTCTGGAAACAAAGACAGTGCATCAACAATCTACAGCAGGTTTGAGCAAATCCCACCAATCAGGTCTGAGTGAATCTGACCAATCAGGTCTGAGTGAATCTGACCAATCATGTATTTCTATATTAATAATTTCATCCAGTCACTTTTACTCAAACCATTGAATCCAGAACAGGGACTGTTTTATTATCTCTTTTCATACAAAATATTTTATAAATATTGACCTTTTTCAAAAGAACAAAACCCTCTAAAAAGATTGCCAGGATTGCAACATCATAATATAATAATATATATGCCATTTAGCAGACGCTTTTATCCAAAGCGACTTACAGTCATGTGTACATACATTCTACGTATGGGTGGTCCCGGGAATCGAACCCACTACCCTGGCGTTACAAGCGCCATGCTCTACCAACTGTGCTACAGAACACAAATACAATCTAAAATCCATAACAAGAGAGGAAACACTAAATGAATGTTTCCATGATGTCAGAAAGTACATCTGAGAAATAAAAAAAACATGTCTTCTTTCAAAGAGCCTTTCAATAGTTTAAAATAACATGTGCATTTAAAACAGAAACAAAACACCAGTCTCCCACAGCGCCGAGCAGAGAGAGAAGGAAATGCGTGTTTACGTGATCCCGTTCCCGTTGACGACCAGCGTTTCACCAACTCCGTCCTGGAGACTCCAAGAGGTGCACCGTTTGGCTTTGTTCTACACAGCTGATTCTAATAATCACAGATGAGTTTTGAATCAGATGTGTAGAGCAAAAACCATAAACATGCACCTCTTGGGATCGACAGGACTACGTTTGGGAAACGCTGCCATAGCTCGAGTCCCAGATCTGTCTGTGCAGTCTTCCCAACATGTGTGACAGCAGTCATAGCAATGGACATGACAAGACAGCACCAACAGATCTGGGACTCAGGCTAGACTATTGACCCCCCCCTACTGTTCCAGTAGACATTGATGTGTGATTGTTGTGTGATTTGCCATAGGGGAGAGTAGGGTAAGTTGAGCCACCCTTCTTTCTAGGAAACCATACAGAAAACGTATCAGTTGACAAAAAATATTTATAATTTCACGGAGTCAGTGAAGGAAGAAACCACATGGAGAAGTGGATGAACCAATCAGGATGAACCAATCAGGATGAACCAATCAGGTCCAATAAACAGATTTTCCCCCAAGTCAAATTCATTTCATGATGCTTGTATCTAAATGGAAGTATATTTAAAGATCGTTCTATATATCAGCCGGGGTCTCTTTCAGCTTCAGTATGAGGTCCTGAACCTAGCCTTGAAAGTGCATCCTTGTGGCTGCGTGGGCAAATATAGTAAACATGTCTGCCTTGGGTTAAATTGAGCCAATTGAAGTGTTTTCTTCCCAGGATAAATTGTGCCAAGAGACCAGTTTTTATTTTCAAAACTGTAATTTCTACATGAATTCTGATTATTTCCAGGGATACACAACACCCTGAAATATATGTAGATATCTTTGTTAGAAAGAATAGTATATTTCCTTGACGGGGTGATGATGAATGTACCAATAAAAGGCTTGATTTACCCCACTCTCCCCTAAGTTGTCAGATATTGTTTTGTGAGAATGTGATACACGGTTTAATGTGCTTTGATCATTTGTGGATTATGAGTTAGATGCTGCTAAAGGCGGTTTGTGTTTTCAGGACAAACAATATGTCTGCCACCATAACAAAGCAACCAGTCTTGTTTTTATTACATCATCCCCCTAACCTGCAAAGTCTTGACAATATGTCTGCCACCATAACAAAGCAACCAGTCTTGTTTTTATTACATCATCCCCCTAACCTGCAAAGTCTTGACAATATGTCTGCCACCATAACAAAGCAACCAGTCTTGTTTTTATTACATCATCCCCCTAACCTGCAAAGTCTTGACAATATGTCTGCCACCATAACAAAGCAACCAGTCTTGTTTTTATTACATCATCCCCCTAACCTGCAAAGTCTTGGCAATATGTCTGCCACCATAACAAAGCAACCAGTCTTGTTTTTATTACATCATCCCCCTAACCTGCAAAGTCTTGGCAATATGTCTGCCACCATAACAAAGCAACCAGTCTTGTTTTTATTACATCATCCCCCTAACCTGCAAAGTCTTGGCAATATGTCTGCCACCATAACAAAGCAACCAGTCTTGTTTTTATTACATCATCCCCCTAACTGGCAAAATGGATATTTGAAAACATTTGAAATCATTATTATTATTTTTTACAAACAATAAACAGGGAATTAATTTTTCTTCAAAAAGTCCTTATTTACTTCTTCCTCTGACGTTTCATAAAATAAATATGTCAATCAAAATTAAATGTAAACTTACAAAGCTACCGAAACCTTCAAAATCTAGAGACAGATTTCTCTTTTTATTTGTATGTTCTATCTTTAGGCTCCTTGATTATTATTAAGTTAATAAATCATAAATGTACATAGCTACACGTTCTAGATTGACGTGGACATTCTTCATAGTGCCAGTAATACTGGCATCGCCACGCCCACCACAAACAAATGATAAACCATGGATCTGTTTGGTTCGTGTAGTAGGAAGCTAAAAATACATTTTCACAAAGACAGAACTAGTTGTAAACCAACAGATGGAAAACTCACAAATACAAAATATACTGTGCTGTCGCTAACTTAAATGTTGCATTCTTTGGACTGTTTTGCAATGACTTTGCAGAAAACCCCAAGAGGAAAGGGAGGCCTTCCAACAACATCCACTAACTGAACAGTGACTTTGCAGAAAACCAAGGAGCCCTATGGGAGGAGCCCTATGGGAGGAGCCCTATGGGAGGGAGCCCTATGGGAGGAGCCCTATGGGAGGGAGCCCTATGGGAGGAGCCCTATGGGAGGGAGCCCTATGGGAGGAGCCCTATGGGAGGGAGCCCTATGGGAGGAGCCCTATGGGAGGAGCCCTATGGGAGGAGCCCTATGGGAGGAGCCCTATGGGAGGGAGCCCTATGGGAGGGAGCCCTATGGGAGGAGGCCTATGGGAGGGAGCCCTATGGGAGGAGGCCTATGGGAGGGAGCCCTATGGGAGGAGCCATATGGGAGGGAGCCCTATGGGAGGAGCCCTATGGGAGGGAGCCCTATGGGAGGAGCCCTATGGGAAGGAGCCCTATGGGAAGGAGCCCTATGGGAGGAGCCCTATGGGAAGGAGCCCTATGGGAAGGAGCCCTATGGGAGGAGCCATATGGGAGGAGCCATATGGGAGGGAGCCCTATGGGAGGGAGCCCTATGGGAGGGAGCCCTATGGGAGGAGCCCTATGGGAAGGAGCCCTATGGGAAGGAGCCCTATGGGAGGAGCCCTATGGGAGGAGCCCTATGGGAAGGAGCCCTATGGGAGGAGCCCTATGGGAAGGAGCCCTATGGGAGGAGCCCTATGGGAGGAGCCCTATGGGAAGGAGCCCTATGGGAGGAGCCCTATGGGAGGAGCCCTATGGGAGGGAGCCCTATGGGAGGAGCCCTATGGGAAGGAGCCCTATGGGAGGAGCCCTATGGGAGGAGCCCTATGGGAAGGAGCCCTATGGGAGGAGCCCTATGGGAGGAGCCCTATGGGAAGGAGCCCTATGGGAGGAGCCCTATGGGAAGGAGCCCTATGGGAAGGAGCCCTATGGGAGGAGCCATATGGGAGGAGCCATATGGGAGGGAGCCCTATGGGAGGAGCCCTATGGGAGGGAGCCCTATGGGAGGAGCCCTATGGGAAGGAGCCCTATGGGAAGGAGCCCTATGGGAGGAGCCCTATGGGAAGGAGCCCTATGGGAAGGAGCCCTATGGGAGGAGCCCTATGGGAGGAGCCCTATGGGAGGGAGCCCTATGGGCGCTGGTCAAAAGTAGTGCACTTATTATTAGGTCATAATATTAGATAATAATATTAGGTAATAAGTGTTGAAATATGAAAACACAGCACCTGGTTGTCAGCCTCAACCTTTTCTGCAAGTGTAGCCAGCTTGTCCAAACTTAAATTAACAGTCATGGGAAATGTCCCAAATGGCACTCTAATCCCTACATTGTGCATCAAACCCGTAGGGCCCTGGTCAAAAGTAGTGCACTACACAGGGAATAGGGTACAACATCTGATGCAGCCATGGATTCATTCATCCAAACAACAAACCTTGTAGTCACAGAATAATAACGCAGCAGTTTAGGAACTACAAATCCCAGAACACTCCCCCTTGTCCTCTTCACTAAGGTCAATGGTTGCACGAAAACAGTGTCAACACAGCGTATCAGAAGAACCACCTTGCCGGGATGACCATAACGTCCAGGAAGGGGGAATTCTTTACACAGGGTTTCATGCTACTTCCTGCCTCCTGCTATATCATTTCCTGCTATACGATGTAGTCCATCTGGTTGATGCTGTGTGGCGTCTCCAGGGCTCTATTGTAGTCCATCTGGTTGATGCTGTGTGGTGTCTCCAGGGCTCTATTGTAGTCCATCTGGTTGATGCTATGTGGCGTCTCCAGGGCTCTATTGTAGTCCATCTGGTTGATGCTGTGTGGCCTCCAGGGCTCTATTGTAGTCCATCTGGTTGATGCTGTGTGGCGTCTCCAGGGCTCTATTGTAGTCCATCTGGTTGATGCTGTGTGGCGTCTCCAGGGCTCTATTGTAGTCCATCTGGTTGATGCTGTGTGGCGTCTCCAGGGCTCTATTGTAGTCCATCTGGTTGATGCTGTGTGGTGTCTCCAGGGCTCTATTGTAGTCCATCTGGTTGATGCTATGTGGCGTCTCCAGGGCTCTATTGTAGTCCATCTGGTTGATGCTGTGTGGCGTCTCCAGGGCTCTGTTGTCCTGTTTATTAACCCAGTTAGGGTGTTTGGAGCTGGGCTGCACCGCGGTCCTGACGTCCCCTTCGTTGGGCCCGTTGGCCCCCAGGCCTCCATTGAGGCCCCAGTCTTCCCACTCCACCAGAGTGTAGGCAGGCTGTTTGGCTGTAACCACAAAGCGTCCTTTATTCCCTAGCCGTCTCTCTTTATCGTTGTCCTCCTCCCCCTCAGGGCGGTGGTGTGTTCGTACCTTGGCGACGATCGAGTTTTTATCCTCGTAGTCTCTGATGACCACTGACGTCGTAAGATGGCCGCTGCCGGTGTGATTCACGTTGATGGGATTCTTGATCTGGTTGAGCTGCTCGCGGACGTTGTTGGTGGTGTTGTCATCTGTCGCCGCGGACGACGATGCTCCGTTGCCATGTTTGCGCCGGTGACGCATGCAGCACAGGAAGACGGAGACCAGCACCAGGATCCACAAGACGATGAAGACTGAAGAGAGGAGGGGGACCATGTAGTCTAAAGAGGGAAGATACAAGACAGAAAGGGTCAGTTTTACACACAATACATCAACATTATATTAGGCCAGCTGACAGTATTAATTAACCATTACAATTGTGATGAAAGTCTATGAATGAGTCTGTCCTAAAAAGTTAACTTCCTCGGGTTAGGGGGCAGTATTTGGAAGTTTGGTTGCACAAAGTAAACTGCCTGTTACTCAGGCCCAGAAGCTAGGGATATGCATATATTTACATTTACATTTAAGTCATTTAGCAGACGCTCTTATCCAGAGCGGCTTACAAATTGGTGCATTCACCTTATGACATCCAGTGGAACAGCCACTTTACAATAGTGCATCTATGTGGTCCTGTAGCTCAGTTGGTAGAGCATGGCGCTTGTAATCCAGGGTAGGGGTTCGATCCCGGGACCACCCATACGTAGAATGTATGCACACATGACTGTAAGTCGCTTTGGATAAAAGCAAATGGCATATATTATTATATTATAAATCTTTTAGGGGGGTGAGAAGGATTACTTATCCTATCCTAGGTATTATAATAAGTATTATAATATAATAAGTATTGGATAGTATTGGATAGAAAACACTCTAAAGTTTCCAAAACAGTTAAAATAATGTATGTGAGTATAACAGAACTGATATGCCAGGCAAAAACCCCAGGACAATCCATCCAGATTTTTTTTTGTTCAGCTCACCCTTCACTACTATGGCTGTCAACGGGAATATAAAAGGAAGTCCTCCCAGATTGCAGTTCCTAGGGCTTCCACTAGATGCCAACAGTCTTTAGAAAGAGTTTCAGGCTTGTTTTTTTGAAAAATCATCTAGAATTTGTAGTTTTAGTAAGTGGCTCCCATTTTGGCTGTAGTGGTTAATAATGGGAATTGATGGGAATGATGTAAATATATCACTAGCCACTTTAAACAATGCTACCTTATATAATGTTACTTACCCTACATTATTCATCTCATATGCATACGTATATACTGTACTCTATATCATCGACTGCATCCTTATGTAATACATGTATCACTAGCCACTTTAACTATGCCACTTTGTTTACTTTGTCTACACACTCATCTCATATGTATATACTGTACTCGATACCATCTACTGTATGCTGCTCTGTACCATCACTCATTCATATATCCTTATGTACATATTCTTTATCCCCTTACACTGTGTATAAGACAGTAGTTTTGGAATTGTTAGTTAGATTACTTGTTGGTTATCACTGCATTGTCGGAACTAGAAGCACAAGCATTTCGCTACACTCGCATTAACATCTGCTAACCATGTGTATGTGACAAATAAAATTTGATTTGATTTGATGAATAAGACGTTAAGCTTTTAAATTATGTAAGAAACTTGTATTTTCATGAATGTTTAATATTACGATTTCTGTCATTTGAATTTCACGCTCTGCAATTTCACTGAATGTTGTCGAGGTGAGACGCTAGCGTCCCAATGATCGGTAAGTAGTTAAGCAAGTTAATATTGATGTTAGCAACACTCGGAGGCCCTAAAAGCTGTAACTTCACTTCACTGGGTAGTACCAACATCTCTGCATCAGCCAGTAAACCAGGAGGAACAGGAGGTGTATTTCTTCCCAAAATGTTTTTCCAATGAATGATGCTGAACAATGATTCATTACATTTATGCTACTGCTGTGCTCTCGAGCTTCCCAACAGCATGGCCTGAAGTCCTGGCTGTGAGGGAGAGGTGGAGGAGGGGAGGAGGAGGAGGATGACCAGAGCAACTTGGCCTGTGACAGGGAGAGGAGGAGGGGAGGATGACAGGAACAACATGGCCTGTGACGGGGGAGGAGGAGAGAAGCCGGAGAACAGGAGGAGAAACTCCCATCTGGCAGCAACAGAGAAGGGCTGTCTGTCCGTTACAATGATAAATTACCTAAACACAGGAGTCCTAGCACTAAGTTTGTCTGTCCACATCCTCCCTCCACTCTCTGTCTGGACAGCACCCTGCCTCTCATTACGCCCTCCCTCAACATCTCCACTCCGAGCCAGCCCTCCTGCCACAGACTGAGCCAAGACTTTTCCATAGAAAGACATTAAGCTAAATGTTGTTGGACCTGCATTACTGCGGTCATGTGACTGTTAAAGAGAGCTGAGATGCATTTTAAATGGCAGCCTATAGTGCACTCCTTTGGACCAGAGCCCTATGTGGTAGAACTCAGGAGAGTTACTCAGTGTGTCAGGGCTCTAACTCTGTATCCAGTGGTTGCTATGTTACCATACCCGGTCTGCTAGGTGGTTGCTATGTTACCATACCCGGTCTGCTAGGTGGTTGCTATGTTACCATACCCAGTCTGCTAGGTGGTTGCTATGTTACCATACCCAGTCTGCTAGGTGGTTGATATGTTACCATCCCCAGTCTGCTAGGTGGTTGCTATGTTACCATACCCAGTCTGCTAGGTGGTTGATATGTTACCATACCCAGTCTGCTTGGTGGTTGATATGTTACCATACCCAGTCTGCTAGGTGGTTGCTATGTTACCATACCCAGTCTGCTAGGTGGTTGCTATGTTACCATACCCAGTCTGCTAGGTGGTTGCTATGTTACCATACCCAGTCTGCTAGGTGGTTGCTATGTTACCATACCCAGTCTGCTAGGTGGTTGCTATGTTACCATACCCAGTCTGCTTGGTGGTTGATATGTTACCATACCCAGTCTGCTAGGTGGTTGCTATGTTACCATACCCAGTCTGCTTGGTGGTTGCTATGTTACCATACCCAGTCTGCTAGGTGGTTGCTATGTTACCATACCCAGTCTGCTTGGTGGTTGATATGTTACCATACCCAGTCTGCTAGGTGGTTGCTATGTTACCATACCCAGTCTGCTTGGTGGTTGCTATGTTACCATACCCAGTCTGCTAGGTGGTTGCTATGTTACCATACCCAGTCTGCTTGGTGGTTGATATGTTACCATACCCAGTCTGCTTGGTGGTTGATATGTTACCATACCCAGTCTGCTAGGTGGTTGCTATGTTACCATACCCAGTCTGCTAGGTGGTTGCTATGTTACCATACCCAGTCTGCTTGGTGGTTGCTATGTTACCATACCCAGTCTGCTAGGTGGTTGCTATGTTACCATACCCAGTCTGCTAGGTGGTTGATATGTTACCATACCCAGTCTGCTTGGTGGTTGCTATGTTACCATACCCAGTCTGATAGGTGGTTGCTATGTTACCATACCCAGTCTGCTTGGTGGTTGCTATGTTACCATACCCAGTCTGCTAGGTGGTTGCTATGTTACCATACCCGGTCTGCTAGGTGGTTGATATGTTACCATACCCAGTCTGCTAGGTGGTTGCTATGTTACCATACCCAGTCTGCTAGGTGGTTGCTATGTTACCATACCCAGTCTGCTAGGTGGTTGCTATGTTACCATACCCGGTCTGCTAGGTGGTTGCTATGTTACCATACCCGGTCTGCTAGGTGGTTGATATGTTACCATACCCAGTCTGCTAGGTGGTTGCTATGTTACCATACCCAGTCTGCTAGGTGGTTGCTATGTTACCATACCCAGTCTGCTAGGTGGTTGCTATGTTACCATACCCAGTCTGCTAGGTGGTTGCTATGTTACCATACCCGGTCTGCTAGGTGGTTGATATGTTACCATACCCAGTCTGCTAGGTGGTTGATATGTTACCATACCCAGTCTGCTAGGTGGTTGATATGTTACCATACCCAGTCTGCTTGGTGGTTGATATGTTACCATACCCAGTCTGCTAGGTGGTTGCTATGTTACCATACCCAGTCTGCTAGGTGGTTGATATGTTACCATACCCAGTCTGCTAGGTGGTTGCTATGTTACCATACCCAGTCTGCTTGGTGGTTGATATGTTACCATACCCAGTCTGCTTGGTGGTTGATATGTTACCATACCCAGTCTGCTAGGTGGTTGCTATGTTACCATACCCAGTCTGCTAGGTGGTTGATATGTTACCATACCCAGTCTGCTAGGTGGTTGATATGTTACCATACCCAGTCTGCTAGGTGGTTGCTATGTTACCATACCCAGTCTGCTAGGTGGTTGATATGTTACCATACCCAGTCTGCTAGGTGGTTGATATGTTACCATACCCAGTCTGCTAGGTGGTTGATATGTTACCATACCCAGTCTGCTTGGTGGTTGATATGTTACCATACCCAGTCTGCTAGGTGGTTGCTATGTTACCATACCCAGTCTGCTAGGTGGTTGCTATGTTACCATACCCAGTCTGCTAGGTGGTTGCTATGTTACCATACCCAGTCTGCTTGGTGGTTGCTACTTAAAGTCCCCAGGACATTTACAGTATTAGGACTGCCTTCCTGTCTTGTGCACCAGACTCATGGAATAGTCTAGAATCCCTGCTTCATCTAGATGTGTTAGTGCTACTGAATGGAATAGTCTAGAATCCCTGCTTCATCTAGATGTGTTAGTGCTACTGAATGGAATAGTCTAGAATCCATGCTTCATCTAGATGTGTTAGTGCTACTGAATGGAATAGTCTAGAATCCCTGCTTCATCTAGATGTGTTAGTGCTACTGAATGGAATAGTCTAGAATCCCTGCTTCATCTAGATGTGTTAGTGCTACTGAATGGAATAGTCTAGAATCCACACTTCATCTAGATGTGTTAGTGCTACTGAATGGAATAGTCTAGAATCCATGCTTCATCTAGATGTGTTAGTGCTACTGAATGGAATAGTCTAGAATCCCTGCTTCATCTAGATGTGTTAGTGCTACTGAATGGAATAGTCTACAATCCACACTTCATCTAGATGTGTTAGTGCTACTGAACGATTTTTGTTGTGTGTTTTAGTGATGTGATGTATTGATTGTTGTGTGTTTTAGTGATGTGATGTATTGATGGTTGTGTGTTTTAATGATGTATTGATTGTTGTGTGTTTTAACGATGTGATGTATTGATTGTTGTGTGTTTTAATGATGTGATGTATTGATTGTTGTGTGTTTTAACGATGTGATGTATTGATTGTTGTGTGTTTTAATGATGTGATGTATTGATGGTTGTGTGTTTTAATGATGTGATGTATTGATTGTTGTGTGTTTTAGTGATGTGATGTATTGATTGTTGTGTGTTTTAACGATGTGATGTATTGATTGTTGTGTGTTTTAACGATGTGATGTAATGATTGTTGTGTGTTTTAATGATGTGATGTATTGATGGTTGTGTGTTTTAATGATGTATTGATTGTTGTGTGTTTTAACGATGTGATGTATTGATTGTTGTGTGTTTTAACGATGTGATGTATTGATGGTTGTGTGTTTTAATGATGTGATGTATTGATGGTTGTGTGTATTAATGATGTGATGTATTGATTGTTGTGTGTTTTAGTGATGTGATGTATTGATTGTTGTGTGTTTTAATGATGTGATGTATTGATGGTTGTGTGTTTTAATGATGTGATGTATTGATTGTTGTGTGTTTTAATGATGTGATGTATTGATTGTTGTGTGTTTTAATGATGTGATGTATTGATGGTTGTGTGTTAATGATGTGATGTATTGATGGTTGTGTGTTTTAATGATGTGATGTATTGATTGTTGTGTGTTTTAATGATGTGATGTATTGATTGTTGTGTGTTTTAATGATGTGATGTATTGATTGTTGTGTGTTTTAATGATGTGATGTATTGATGGTTGTGTGTTTTAATGATGTGATGTATTGATTGTTGTGTGTTTTAATGATGTGATGTATTGATGGTTGTGTGTTTTAATGATGTGATGTATTGATGGTTGTGTGTTTTAATGATGTGATGTATTGATGGTTGTGTGTTTTAATGATGTGATGTATTGATTGTTGTGTGTTTTAATGATGTGATGTATTGATGGTTGTGTGTTTTAATGATGTGATGTATTGATGGTTGTGTGTTTTAATGATGTGATGTATTGATTGTTGTGTGTTTTAATGATGTGATGTATTGATTGTTGTGTGTTTTAATGATGTGATGTATTGATGGTTGTGTGTTTTAATGATGTGATGTATTGATTGTTGTGTGTTTTAATGATGTGATGTATTGATGGTTGTGTGTTTTAATGATGTGATGTATTGATGGTTGTGTGTTTTAATGATGTGATGTATTGATGGTTGTGTGTTTTAATGATGTGATGTATTGATTGTTGCTGCCTTCTTGGCCAGGTCTCCCTTGAAAAAGAGTCTCAATGGGCTGTTAAATAAAATACAAATTACCTGCAGAGAGATGAACCTGGAGAAGAGTTCCCTAAAGCAAGCTGGTCCTGGGGCTCTGTTCACAAACACACCCTACAGAGAGATGAACCTGGAGAAGAGTCCCCTTAGCAAGCTGGTCCTGGGGCTCTGTTCACAAACACACCCTACAGAGATATGAACCCGGAGAAGAGTTCCCTAAGCAAGCTGGTCCTGGGGCTCTGTTCAGAAACACAAACACACCCTACAGAGAGATGAACCTGGAGAAGAGTTCCCTAAAGCAAGCTGGTCCTGGGGCTCTGTTCACAAACACACCCTACAGAGAGATGAACCCGGAGAAGAGTTCCCTAAGCAAGCTGGTCCTGGCTCTGTTCAGAAACACACCCTACAGAGAGATGAACCTGGAGAAGAGTCCCCTTAGCAAGCTGGTCCTGGGGCTCTGTTCACAAACACACCCTACAGAGATATGAACCCGGAGAAGAGTTCCTAAGCAAGCTGGTCCTGGGGCTCTGTTCAGAAACACAAACACACCCTACAGAGAGATGAACCTGGAGAAGAGTTCCCTAAGCAAGCTGGTCCTGGGGCTCTGTTCACAAACACAAACACACCCTACAGAGCCATCACCTACAGAGAGATGAACCTGGAGAAGAGTCCCCTAAAGCAAGCTGGTCCTGGGGCTCTGTTCACAAACACAAACACACCCTACAGAGAGAGAGATGAACCTGGAGAAGAGTTCCCTAAGCTGCTGGTCCTGGGGCTCTGTTCCCAAACACACCCTACAGAGAGATGAACCTGGAGAAGAGTCCCTTAGCAAGCTGGTCCTGGGGCTCTGTTCACAAACAAAAACACACCCTACAGAGAGATGAACCTGGAGAAGAGTCCCCTTAGCAAGCTGGTCCTGGGGCTCTGTTCACAAACACAAACACACCCTACAGAGAGATGAACCTGGAGAAGAGTTCCCTTAGCAAGCTGGTCCTGGGGCTCTGTTCACAAACACAAACACACCCTACAGAGAGATGAACCTGGAGAAGAGTTCCCTTAGCAAGTCTGGTCCTGGGGCTCTGTTCACAAACACGCCCTACAGAGAAATGAACCTGGAGAAGAGTCCCCTAAGCAAGCTGGTCCTGGGGCTCTGTTACCAAACACAAACACACCCCACAGAGAGATGAACCTGGAGAAGAGTTCCCTAAAGCAAGCTGGTCCTGGGGCTCTGTTCACCAACACACCCTACAGAGAGATGAACCTGGAGAAGAGTCCCCTTAGCAAGCTGGTCCTGGGGCTCTGTTCACAAACACAAACACACCCCACAGAGAGATGAACCTGGAGAAGAGTTCCCTAAAGCAAGCTGGTCCTGGGGCTCTGTTCACCAACACACCCTACAGAGAGATGAACCTGGAGAAGAGTCCCCTTAGCAAGCTGGTCCTGGGGCTCTGTTCAGAAACACACCCTACAGAGAGATGAACCTGGAGAAGAGTTCCCTTAGCAAGCTGGTCCTGGGGCTCTGTTCAGAAACAGACCCTACAGAGAGATGAACCTGGAGAAGAGTCCCCTTAGCAAGCTGGTCCTGGGGCTCTGTTCACAAACACAAACACACCCCACAGAGAGATGAACCTGGAGAAGAGTTCCCTAAAGCAAGCTGGTCCTGGGGCTCTGTTCACCAACACAGCCTACAGAGAGATGAACCTGGAGAAGAGTCCCCTAAGCAAGCTGGTCCTGGGGCTCTGTTCACAAACACACCCTACAGAGAGATGAACCTGGAGAAGAGTTCCCTAAGCAAGCTGGTCCTGGGGCTCTGTTCACAAACACAAACACACCCCACAGAGAGATGAACCTGGAGAAGAGTTCCCTAAAGCAAGCTGGTCCTGGGGCTCTGTTCACCAACACACCCTACAGAGAGATGAACCTAGAGAAGAGTCCCCTTAGCAAGCTGGTCCTGGGGCTCTGTTCACAAACACACCCTACAGAGAAATGAACCTGGAGAAGAGTCCCCTTAGCAAGCTGGTCCTGGGGCTCTGTTCAGAAACAGACCCTACAGAGAGATGAACCTGGAGAAGAGTCCCCTTAGCAAGCTGGTCCTGGGGCTCTGTTCACAAACACAAACACACCCTACAGAGAGATGAACCTGGAGAAGAGTTCCCTAAGCAAGCTGGTCCTGAGGCTCTGTTCACAAACACAAACACACCCTACAGAGAGATGAACCTGGAGAAGAGTTCCCTAAGCAAGCTGGTCCTGGGGCTCTGTTCACAAACACAAACACACCCTACAGAGAGATGAACCTGGAGAAGAGTTCCCTAAGCAAGCTGGTCCTGGGGCTCTGTTCACAAACACAAACACACCCTACAGAGAGATGAACCTGGAGAAGAGTTCCCTAAGCAAGCTGGTCCTGGGGCTCTGTTCCCAAACACACCCTACAGAGCCATCACCTACAGAGAGATGAACCTGGAGAAGAGTCCCCTAAGCAAGCTGGTCCTGGGGCTCTGTTCACAAACACAAACACACCCCACAGAGAGATGAACCTGGAGAAGAGTCCCTAAGCAAGCTGGTCCTGGGGCTCTGTTCACAAACACAAACACACCCTACAGAGAGATGAACCTGGAGAAGAGTTCCCTAAGCAAGCTGGTCCTGGGGCTCTGTTCACAAACACAAACACACCCTACAGAGAGATGAACCTGGAGAAGAGTTCCCTAAGCAAGCTGGTCCTGGGGCTCTGTTCACAAACACAAACACACCCTACAGAGAGATGAACCTGGAGAAGAGTTCCCTAAGCAAGCTGGTCCTGGGGCTCTGTTCACAAACACAAACACACCCTACAGAGAGATGAACCTGGAGAAGAGTTCCCTAAGCAAGCTGGTCCTGGGGCTCTGTTCACAAACACAAACACACCCTACAGAGAGATGAACCTGGAGAAGAGTTCCCTTAGCAAGCTGGTCCTGGGGCTCTGTTCACAAACACAAACACACCCTACAGAGAGATGAACCTGGAGAAGAGTTCCCTTAGCAAGCTGGTCCTGGGGCTCTGTTCACAAACACAAACACACCCTACAGAGAGATGAACCTGGAGAAGAGTTCCCTTAGCAAGCTGGTCCTGGGGCTCTGTTCACAAACACGCCCTACAGAGAAATGAACCTGGAGAAGAGTCCCTAAAGCAAGCTGGTCCTGGGGCTCTGTTCACAAACACACCCTACAGAGAGATGAACCTGGAGAAGAGTTCCCTAAAGCAAGCTGGTCCTGGGGCTCTGTTCACAAACACACCCTACAGAGAGATGAACCTGGAGAAGAGTTCCCTAAGCAAGCTGGTCCTGGGGCTCTGTTCACAAACACACCCTACAGAGAGATGAACCTGGAGAAGAGTTCCCTAAAGCAAGCTGGTCCTGGGGCTCTGTTCACAAACACACCCTACAGAGAGATGAACCTGGAGAAGAGTCCCCTTAGCAAGCTGGTCCTGGGGCTCTGTTCACAAACACACCCTACAGAGAGATGAACCTGGAGAAGAGTTCCCTAAGCAAGCTGGTCCTGGGGCTCTGTTCCCAAACACAAACACACCCTACAGAGAGATGAACCTGGAGAAGAGTCCCCTAAGCAAGCTGGTCCTGGGGCTCTGTTCCCAAACACACCCTACAGAGCCATCACCTACAGAGAGATTAACCTGGAGAAGAGTCCCCTTAGCAAGCTGGTCCTGGGGCTCTGTTCACAAACACAAACACACCCCACAGAGAGATGAACCTGGAGAAGAGTCCCCTAAGCAAGCTGGTCCTGGGGCTCTGTTCCCAAACACACCCTACAGAGCCATCACCTACAGAGAGATTAACCTGGAGAAGAGTCCCCTTAGCAAGCTGGTCCTGGGGCTCTGTTCACAAACACAAACACACCCTACAGAGAGATGAACCTGGAGAAGAGTTCCCTTAGCAAGCTGGTCCTGGGGCTCTGTTCACAAACACAAACACACCCTACAGAGAGATGAACCTGGAGAAGAGTTCCCTTAGCAAGCTGGTCCTGGGGCTCTGTTCACAAACACACCCTACAGAGAGATGAACCTGGAGAAGAGTCCCCTAAAGCAAGCTGGTCCTGGGGCTCTGTTCACAAACACACCCTACAGAGAGATGAACCTGGAGAAGAGTTCCCTAAAGCAAGCTGGTCCTGGGGCTCTGTTCACAAACACACCCTACAGAGAGATGAACCTGGAGAAGAGTTCCCTAAAGCAAGCTGGTCCTGGGGCTCTGTTCACAAACACACCCTACAGAGCCATCACCTACAGAGAGATGAACCTGGAGAAGAGTTCCCTAAGCAAGCTGGTCCTGGGGCTCTGTTCACAAACACACCCTACAGAGAGATGAACCTGGAGAAGAGTCCCCTAAGCAAGCTGGTCCTGGGGCTCTGTTCCCAAACACAAACACACCCTACAGAGAGATGAACCTGGAGAAGAGTCCCCTAAGCAAGCTGGTCCTGGGGCTCTGTTCCCAAACACAGCCTACAGAGCCATCACCTACAGAGAGATTAACCTGGAGAAGAGTCCCCTTAGCAAGCTGGTCCTGGGGCTCTGTTCACAAACACAAACACACCCCACAGAGAGATGAACCTGGAGAAGAGTCCCCTAAGCAAGCTGGTCCTGGGGCTCTGTTCACAAACACACCCTACAGAGAGATGAACCTGGAGAAGAGTTCCCTAAGCAAGCTGGTCCTGGGGCTCTGTTCCCAAACACAAACACACCCTACAGAGAGATGAACCTGGAGAAGAGTCCCTAAGCAAGCTGGTCCTGGGGCTCTGTTCCCAAACACACCCTACAGAGCCATCACCTACAGAGAGATGAACCTGGAGAAGAGTCCCCTTAGCAAGCTGGTCCTGGGGCTCTGTTCACAAACACAAACACACCCTACAGAGCCCAAGGACAGCAACACAATTAGACCCAACCAAATCATGAGAAAACAAAAGATAATTACTTGACACATTGGAAAGAATCAACAAAAAACAGAGCAAACTAGAATGTTATTTGGCCCTACACAGAGAGGACACAGTGGGAGAATACCTGACCACTGTGACTGACCCTAAACAGAGAGTACACAGTGGCAGAATACCTGACCACTGTGACTGACCCTAAACAGAGAGTACACAGTGGCAGAATACCTGACCACTGTGACTGACCCTAAACAGAGAGGACACAGTGGCAGAATACCTGACCACTGTGACTGACCCAAACTTAAGGAAAGCTTTGACTATGTACAGACTCAGTGAGCAGAAGCCTTGCTATTGAGAAAGGCCGCCGTAGGCAGACATGGCTCTCAAGAGAAAACAGGCTATGTGCTCACTGCCCACAAAATGAGGTGGAAACTGAGATGCACTTCCTAACCTCCTGCCCAATGTATGACCATATTAGAGACACATATTTCCCTCAGATTACACAGATCCACAAAGAATTCGAAAACAAACTCCCATATCTACTGGGTGAAATACCACAGTGTGCCATCACAGCAGCAAGATTTGTGACCTGTTGCCACAGGAAAAGGGCAACCAGTGAAGAACGAACACCATTGTAAATACAACCCATATTTATGCTTATTTATTTTCCCTTGTGTCCTTTAACTATTTGCACATCATTACAACACTGAATATAGACATATGACATTTGTAATGTCTTTATTATTTTAGAAACTTCTGTATGTGTCACTTTTGTTTATTATCTACTTCACTTGCTTTGGCAAAGTTAACATATGTTTCCCATGTCAATAAATTGAAATTGACAGAGAGAAAACAGAGAGGCTGTGTGTGTGTGGTGTGTACCGTGTGTGTGTGTGTGTGTGTGTGTGTGTGTGTGTGTGTGTGTGTGTGTGTGTGTGTGTGTGTGTGTGTGTGTGTGTGTGTGTGTGTGTGTGTGTGTGTGTGTGTGTGTGTGTGTGTGTGTGTGTGGTGTGTACCGGTTTGGCTGTGTGTGTGTGTGTGTACCGGTTTGGCTGTGTGTCTGTGTTGCAGGGGGTTCATACCGGTGTGGCTAGTGCTCGGCGTCCGCTGAACTCTGACCTCAGCAATGGCGGTGATGATGCTGTTGTTGCCATGGCGTTTAGACACCAGATCGATGATCCTCTCTGTTATCTCCTTTATAGGTGATCTGTCCATCCACTGGTCCACTGTGTACTGAAGAGAGCAAGAGAGAGAGAGGAGAGAGAGAGAGTGAGGAGAGAGAGAGGAGAGGGAGAGGAGGAGAGAGAGAGAGGAGGAGAGAAAGAGGAGAGGGAGAGTGAGGAGAGAGAGAGTGAGGAGAGAGAGAGAGGAGAGAGAGAGAGAGGAGAGAGAGAGGAGGAGAGAGTGAGAGTGAGGAGAGAGAGACAGAGAGAAGAGAGAGAGAGTGAGGAGAGAGAGAGAGAGCGAGGAGAGAGAGGAGAGAGAGAGTGAGGAGAGAGAGAGAGAGAGGAGTGAGAAGAGCAAAGAGAGAGAGAGTGAGGACAGAGAGAGTGAGGAGAGAGAGAGCGAGGAGAGAGAGGAGAGAGAAGAGCAAAGAGAGAGAGGAGAGAGAGAGAGTGAGGAGAGAGAGAGAGAGAGGAGAGAGAAGAGCAAAGAGAGAGAGAGAGTGAGGACAGAGAGAGTGAGGAGAGAGAGAGCGAGGAGAGAGAGGAGAGTGAAGAGAGAGCAGAGAGAGAGAGTGAGGAGAGAGAGAGAGCGAGAGAGGAGAGAGAGAGAGAGACAGAGAGAGAGAGAGAGAGTGAGGAGAGAGAGAGTAGGGAGAGAGGGAGAGTGAGGAGAGAGAGAGAGTGAGGAGAGAGGGAGAGTGAGGAGAGAGAGAGAGCGAGGAGAGAGAGAGGAGGAGAGAGAGAGAGAGAGAGAGAGAGAGAGAGAGAGAGAGAGAGGAGAGAGAAGAGCAAAGAGAGAGAGAGTGAGGACAGAGAGAGTGAGGAGAGAGAGAGCGAGGAGAGAGAGGAGAGTGAAGAGAGAGAGAGAGAGAGAGAGAGGAGAGAGATAGAGTGAGGAGAGAGAGAGAGCGAAGAGAGAGGAGAGAGAAGAGCGAAGAGAGAGAGAGAGAAGAGAGAGAGAGAAGAGCGCAGAGAGTGAGAGAAGAAAGCGAGAGTGAGGAGAGAGAGAGAGAGAGAGAGAGAGAGAAGAGAGTGAGGAGAGAGAGAGAAGAGAGAGAGGAGAGAGAGAGAGAGAGCGAGGAGAGAGAAGAGAGCGAGAAGAGAGCGAGGAGAGAGAAGAGAGCGAGGAGAGAGAGAGGTGTTGTGTATCTTATCTCCTTTATACAGTAGGTGATCTGTCTAGCCGCTGTTCCTGGAAAGAAGAATCAAATATGTAACAAAATGTGTCTTCTGCTTCATCAAAGCCTCGTTAGTCCTTCTCATGTCGATGTGGTGACAATGGGAAGGATGGCTACATGTGACTAGGTTTATCCCCTATGAAAACCGACCACAGTTGTTGGGAGAGATGGAGCTGAGAAAACACAAGAGGGGTTAGGTATTGTATGTTGAAAAACGTCTTGATACATAATGCCTTCGTCAGATTACCAGTTTTGATGCTTTTTTCTGTCCTTGGCTGCAGTCTAACAGAGCAATTTCTGAAACAAAATTCCTTGGTTTCTCAGAAATCCAGGTTGAAGGAATTCTGGAATCATAACGCCATTTTTCAACCAGGAATTCTGGGCGAGGGACAATAGAACTTGGGGAAAGTTGGCAGCATTTGTAACCCGAGTTGGAGAAGTCTTGCTACACAACATCCTATCACAGCATCTTCATCAGATATAGAATTAGTTTAGTGTTATAGGTGTTTATCTTTTCAGCTTTGAACACAATACTCCACGACATCATGTCGCTCAATACAGCTGAACAGAGTTCCACATCACTCCACAGAGCTCCAAATCACTCAACAGAGTTCCACATCACTCCACAGAGCTCCAAATCACTCAACAGAGTTCCACATCACTCCACAGAGCTCCACATCACTCCACAGAGTTCCACATCACTCCACAGAGCTCCACATCACTCCACAGAGTTCCACATCACTCCACAGAGCTCCACATCACTCCACAGAGTTCCACATCACTCCACAGAGTTCCACATCACTCCACAGAGTTCCACATCACTCCACAGAGCTCCACATCACTCCACAGAGCTCCACATCACTCCACAGAGTTCCACATCACTCCACAGAGTTCCACATCACTCCACAGAGCTCCACATCACTCCACAGAGCTCCACATCACTCCACAGAGCTCCACATCACTCCACAGAGTTCCACATCACTCCACAGAGTTCCACATCACTCCACAGAGCTCCAAATCACTCCACAGAGCTCCACATCACCCACAGAGCTCCACATCACTCCACAGAGTTCCACATCACTCCACAGAGCTCCACATCACTCCACAGAGTTCCAAATCACTCCACACAGCTGGACAGAGCTCCACAGAGCTGAACAGAGCTCCACAGAGCTGAACAGAGCTCCACAGAGCTGAACAGAGCTCCACAGAGCTGAACAGAGCTGGACAGAGCTACACATGACTGCCCTAGATCAGCACAAAAACATCCTGTGATGTTCTGCACTAGCTTTGAATAACCCACGCGATATGCAACTTTTCAGGGAAGTCAGGAACCAATACACGCAGTCAGTCAGGAAAGCAAAGGCTAGCTTTTTCAAACAGAAATTTGCATCCTGTAGCTCTAACTCCAAAACGTTTTGGGACACTGTAAAGTCCATGGAGAATAACAGCACCTCCTCCAAGCTGCCCACTGCTCTGAGGCTAGGAAACACTGTAAAGTCCATGGAGAATAAGAGCACCTCCTCCCAGCTGCCCACTGCTCTGAGGCTAGGAAACACTGTAAAGTCCATGGAGAATAAGAGCACCTCCTCCCAGCTGCCCACTGCTCTGAGGCTAGGAAACACTGTAAAGTCCATGGAGAATAAGAGCACCTCCTCCCAGCTGCCCACTGCTCTGAGGCTAGGAAACACTGTAAAGTCCATGGAGAATAAGAGCACCTCCTCCCAGCTGTCCACTGCACTGAGGCTAGGAAACACTGTAAAGTCCATGGAGAATAAGAGCACCTCCTCCCAGCTGCCCACTGCACTGAGGCTAGGAAACACTGTAAAGTCCATGGAGAATAAGAGCACCTCCTCCCAGCTGCCCACTGCACTGAGGATAGGAAACACTGTAAAGTCCATGGAGAATAAGAGCACCTCCTCCCAGCTGCCCACTGCACTGAGGATAGGAAACACGGTCACCAGCAATAAATCTACAATAATCGAGAATTTCAATAAACATTTCTCCACCTGGCTACCCCGCCAACATCTCAGTACCCCTGCAGCAACTTGCCCAAGCCCTTCTACTTCACCAAAACCCAAACAGCTGATGTCCTGAAAGAGCTGCAGAATCTGGATCCCTATAAATCAGCTGGGCTTGACAATCTGGACCCTCTCTTTCTAAAATTATCCACCGCCATTGTTGCAACCCCTATTACCAGCCTGTTCAACCTCTCTTTTGTATCGTCTGAGATTCCTAAAGATTGGAGAGCTACCACGGTCATCCCCCTCTTCAAAGGGGGAGACACTCTATACCCATACTGCTACAGACCTATATCTATTCTACCCTGCCTTTCTAAGGTCTTCGAAAGCCATTTTAACAAACAGATTACCGACCATTTCGAATCCCACTGTACCTTCTCTGCTATGCAATCTGTTTTCAGAGCTGGTCATGGGTGCACCTCAGCCACGCTCAAGGTCCTAAACGACATCATAATCCGCCATCGATAAGAGACATTACTGTGCAGCCGTATTCATCGACCTGGCCAAGGCTTTCGACTCTGTCAATCACCAACTACTTCTCTGATAGAGTTCAGTGTGTCAGATCAGAGGGCCTGTTGTCCAGACCTCTGGCAGTCTATGGGGTGCCACAGGGTTCAATTCTCGGACCGACTCTCTACATGGTTAAATAAAGGTGAACTGGTCTACCTGGTTAAATAAAGGTGAACTGGTCTACCTGGTTAAATAAAGGTGATCTGGTGTCTACCTGGTTAAATAAAGGTGATCTGGTCTACCTGGTTAAATAAAGGTGATCTGGTCTACCTGGTTAAATAAAGGTGATCTGGTCTACCTGGTTAAATAAAGGTGATCTGGTCTACCTGGTTAAATAAAGGTGATCTGGTCTACCTGGTTAAATAAAGGTGATCTGGTGTCTACCTGGTTAAATAAAGGTGATCTGGTCTACCTGGTTAAATAAAGGTGATCTGGTCTACCTGGTTAAATAAAGGTGAAATAAAAATAAACAATAGAGCACCACTCCTGACCAAAAGTAAGTTCACCAAAACAGTGTATCTAATGTGTAACTATTACCCTATTATATATTTATATATATTTACATGCATGTGACACATGAAAAACACACCACCTTGCCTCAGAGAGAATATATAGGGAGTATAGACTGGGTTTTAGAGTCAGGAGCTCAGTACTGTAGACTAGATGTATTGATGATGAGGGAGGGTTAAGCATGCCAGCTTCGCATACATTATTTCCCATTTTCCTTACTACAGTCCACTTGAACCCAAACTCCTGACAAACGTACACACACGTGACAGGACGTGACAGGACGTGACAGGACGTGACAGGACGTGACAGGACGTGACTTACTATGCTGAGATGGATCTCGTTGCTGGCGGAGGTTGAAGGGTCACAGGTTATGGAAACAGAACACTCAGAGGACACATTCTTGACCACGTACAGTTGTCTCAGCTGCTTACACACTGCCTCAATACTCAGACCCTGGAGAGAGAGATAGCGAGAGAGGGAGAGAGCGAGAGACAGAGAGAGTTAGAGAAACAGAGAGAGTGAGAGAGAAACAGAGAGAGAGAGAGGGAAACAGAGAGACGGTTAGAGAGAGAGAGAGAGGGGGAAACAGAGAGAGAGGGTTAGAGAGAGAGAGAGGGTTAGAGAGAGAGAGAGAGAGTTAGAGAGAGGGGTTAGAGAGAGAGAAAGAGAGGGATAGAGAGAGAGAGAGAGAAAGAGAGGGTTAGAGAGAGAGAGAGAGAGGGTTAGAGAGAGAGAAAAGAGAGGGTTAGAGAGAGACAGAGAGGGTTAGAGAGAGAGAGAGGGTTAGAGAGAGAGAGAGGTTAGAGAGAGGGGGTTAGAGAGAGAGAAAGAGAGGGATAGAGAGAGAGAGAGAGAAAGAGAGGGTTAGAGAGAGAGAGAGAGAGAGAGGGTTAGAGAGAGAGAGAAAAGAGAGGGTTAGAGAGAGACAGAGAGGGTTAGAGAGAGAGAGGGTTAGAGAGAGAGAGGGTTAGAGAAAGAGAGGGTTAGAGAGAGAGAGAGAGAGAGAGAGAGGGTTAGAGAGAGAGAAAGAGAGGGTTAGAGAGAGAGAGGGGGGGGTTAGAGAGAGACAGAGAGAAAGAGAGGGTTAGAGAGAGAGAGAGAGGGGTTAGAGAAAGAAAGAGAGGGTTAGAGAGAGAACGAGAGGGTTAGAGAGAGAGAGAGAGGGTTAGAGAGAGAGAGAGAGGGGGTTAGAGAGAGAGAGGGTTAGAGAGAGAGAGAGAGGGTTAGAGAGAGAGAGAGAGAGGGGTTAGAGAGAGACAGAGAGGGTTAGAGAGGGTTAGAGAGAGAGAGAGGAGACAGAGTGAGACTAACATCAGCACTCTGCCAAAACATCAAAACTCAAATACTTGAATCAGTTATAGAACCCACTGCCCTTTCTGGTTGTGAGGTCCGCTCACCAACCAAAAATTCACAAATTGGACAAACACCAAATTAAGATTCTGCAAGCAGAATTCTGAAAAAAAATCCTCTTTGTACAATGTAAAACACCAAATAATGCATAAAGAGCAGAATTAGGCCGATACCCGCTAATTAACAAAATCCACAAAAAAAACTATTCAATTCTACAACCACCTAAAAGGAAACGATGCTTCCACCACAGAGCCATAACCTACAGAGAGATGAACCTGGAGAAGTGTCCCCTAAGCAAGCTGGTCCTCTGTTCACAAACACACCTCACAGAGCCATAACCTACAGAGAGATGAAACTGGAGAAGTGTCCCCTAAGCAAGCTGGTCCTCTGTTCACAAACACACCTCACAGAGCCATAACCTACAGAGAGATGAAACTGGAGAAGTGTCCCCTAAGCAAGCTGGTCCTCTGTTCACAAACACACCCCACAGAGCCGTAACCTACAGAGAGATGAACCTGGAGAAGTGGGAGAATACCTGACCACTGTGACTGGCCCTAAACAGAGAGTACACAGTGGCAGAATACCTGACCACTGTGACTGACCCTAAACAGAGAGTACACAGTGGCAGAATACCTGACCACTGTGACTGACCCTAAACAGAGAGTACACAGTGGGAGAATACCTGACCACTGTGACTGGCCCTAAACAGAGAGTACACAGTGGGAGAATACCTGACCACTGTGACTGACCCTAAACAGAGAGTGGCAGAATACCTGACCACTGTGACTGGCCCTAAACAGAGAGTACACAGTGGCAGAATACCTGACCACTGTGACTGACCCTAAACAGAGAGTACACAGTGGCAGAATACCTGACCACTGTGACTGACCCTAAACAGAGAGGACACAGTGGCAGAATACCTGACCACTGTGACTGGCCCTAAACAGAGAGTACACAGCGGCAGAATACCTGACCACTGTGACTGACCCTAAACAGAGAGGACACAGTGGCAGAATACCTGACCACTGTGACTGGCCCTAAACAGAGAGTACACAGTGGCAGAATACCTGACCACTGTGACTGGCCCTAAACAGAGAGGACACAGTGGCAGAATACCTGACCACTGTGACTGACCCTAAACAGAGAGTGGCAGAATACCTGACCACTGTGACTGGCCCTAAACAGAGAGTACACAGTGGCAGAATACCTGACCACTGTGACTGACCCTAAACAGAGAGTACACAGTGGCAGAATACCTGACCACTGTGACTGACCCTAAACAGAGAGTACACAGTGGGAGAATACCTGACCACTGTGACTGGCCCTAAACAGAGAGTACACAGTGGGAGAATACCTGACCACTGTGACTGACCCTAAACAGAGAGTGGCAGAATACCTGACCACTGTGACTGGCCCTAAACAGAGAGTACACAGTGGCAGAATACCTGACCACTGTGACTGACCCTAAACAGAGAGTACACAGTGGCAGAATACCTGACCACTGTGACTGACCCTAAACAGAGAGGACACAGTGGCAGAATACCTGACCACTGTGACTGGCCCTAAACAGAGAGTACACAGCGGCAGAATACCTGACCACTGTGACTGACCCTAAACAGAGAGGACACAGTGGCAGAATACCTGACCACTGTGACTGGCCCTAAACAGAGAGTACACAGCGGCAGAATACCTGACCACTGTGACTGGCCCTAAACAGAGAGGACACAGTGGCAGAATACCTGACCACTGTGACTGACCCTAAACAGAGAGTACACAGCGGCAGAATACCTGACCACTGTGACTGACCCTAAACAGAGAGTACACAGTGGCAGAATACCTGACCACTGTGACTGACCCTAAACAGAGAGGACACAGTGGCAGAATACCTGACCACTGTGACTGACCCTAAACAGAGAGTGGCAGAATACCTGACCACTGTGACTGACCCTAAACAGAGAGTGGCAGAATACCTGACCACTGTGACTGGCCCTAATCAGAGAGTACACAGTGGCAGAATACCTGATCACTGTGACTGACCCTAAACAGAGAGTACACAGTGGCAGAATACCTGACCACTGTGACTGACCCTAAACAGAGAGGACACAGTGGCAGAATACCTGACCACTGTGACTGACCCTAAACAGAGAGTACACAGTGGCAGAATACCTGACCACTGTGACTGACCCTAAACAGAGAGTACACAGTGGCAGAATACCTGACCACTGTGACTGACCCTAAACAGAGAGTACACAGTGGCAGAATACCTGACCACTGTGACTGACCCAAACGTAAGGAAAGCTTTGACTAAGTACAGACTCAGTGAGCATAACCTTGCTATTGAGAAAGGCCGCCGTAGGTAGACATGGCTCTCAAGAGAAGACGGGCTATGTGCTCACTGCCCACAAAATGAGGTGGGAACTGAGATGCACTTCCTAACCTCCTGACAAATGTATGACCATATTAGAGAGACATATTTCCCTCAGATCACACAGACCCACAAAGAATCCGAAAACAAACCCAATTTTGATAATCTCCCATATCTACAGGGAGAAAAACCACAGTGTGACATCACAGCAGCAAGATTTGTGACCTGTTGACACAAGAAAAGGTCAACCAGTGAAGAACTATTCAAATCACATTGTAAATATCATCAATAATAATATTTGTTAAACTTTGGATTGGAGTCCACCTGTGTTAAATTCATGGACATGATTTGCTAAGGCTCACACCTGTCTATGTAAGGTCCCACTGTTGACAGTGCATGTCAGAGCAAAAACCAAGCCATGAGGTTGAAGGAAATGTCCGTAGAGCTCAGAGGCAGGACTGTGTCGAAGCACAGGCACAGAGAGGGGGACCAGAGGATGAGGAGAGAGGGGGACCAGAGGATGAGGAGAGAGGGGGACCAGAGGAAGAGGAGAGAGGGGGACCAGAGGATGAGGAGAGAGGGGGACCAGAGGATGAAGAGAGAGGGGGACCAGAGAATGAGGAGAGGGGGGACCAGAGGATGAGGAGAGAGGGGGACCAGAGGATGAGGAGAGAGGGGGACCAGAGGAAGAGGAGAGAGAGGGGGACCAGAGGATGAGGAGAGAGGGGGACCAGAGGAAGAGGAGAGAGGGGGACCAGAGGATGAGGAGAGAGGGGGACCAGAGGATGGAGACAGGGGGACCAGAGGATGAGGAGAGAGGGGGACCAGAGGATGAGGAGAGAGGGGACCAGAGGATGAGGAGAGAGGGGGACCAGAGGATGAGGAGAGAGGGGGACCAGAGGATGGAGAGAGGGGGACCAGACAATGAGGAGAGAGGGGGACCAGAGGATGAGGAGAGAGGGGGACCAGAGGATGGAGAGAGGGGGACCAGAGGATGAGGAGAGAGGGGGACCAGAGGATGAGGAGAGAGGGGGACCAGAGAGATGGAGAGAGGGGCCAGAGAAAGAGGAGAGAGGGGGACCAGAGAGAGAGGAGAGAGGGGGACCAGAGGGAGAGGAGAGAGGGGACCAGAGGAAGAGGAGAGAGGGGGAACAGAGAATGAGGAGAGAGGGGGACCAGAGGATGGAGAGGGAGGGGGACCAGAGGATGAGGAGAGAGGGGGACCAGAGGATGAGGAGAGAGGGGGACCAGAGGATGAGGAGAGAGGGGGACCAGAGGATGAGGAGAGAGGGGACCAGAGGATGAGGAGAGGGGGACCTAACGGCTAAGCTGAGAGCCAAACGGCTAAGCTGAGAGCAGAAAGGTGGAGTAGGAAAGGGAAAGTGACCCAATAGCCCCTTAACTCAATGTGTGGCTTCATAGGCAAAAGTAGTGCACTATATGGAATAGGTTAGAGAGTGTCTGAGCTGCTGAGCTGCTGAGTAGAAGGGTAGTAGGGAAGAAAAGAGGGACATTAATCTCTCTACTCTGACTCACCCTGGGCATGGTATCTTTGGTGAACGTAAGTGTTACGTTAGCACAGCTGTTGTCGTGGTAACCGGAGCTGGGGTGGCATTTGTTGGGCGGTGGGGAGGAGGGGTGGCACTCCCCCTGACCCAGACACGGTCGGATGAAACACTGCTCCTCCCTGATTGGTTCACAGCTCTGACCAGACAGACACCCGACCCCACCTCCTCTGCTACCGTGGCCTTTAACCCCACCGCTGACTCGGCAGGACCTAAGACCACACCACATCTGAAATCAATCAATTAAAGAATCAATCAATACGTCACGTAAATCACGTCTGTAAAACCAAAATATCTAAATGTGAGATACAGGAAAGACACATTCAAGACACCAGGGTTAAAACATTACAGTGACTTTCCCAACATTGCCAGGTTTTCCAGGATTCCCAATCCCAGCTCCCTCCCTGATAATTCCCCCCTGAATTCAGGAATCCCAATCCCAGCTCCCTCCCTGATAATTCCCCTCTGAATTCAGGAATCCCAATCCCAGCTCCCTCCCTGATAATTCCCCCCTGAATTCAGGAATCCCAATCCCAGCTCCCTCCCTGATAATTCCCCTCTGAATTCAGGAATCCCAATCCCAGCTCCCTCCCTGATAATTCCCCTCTGAATTCAGGAATCCCAATCCCAGCTCCCTCCCTGATAATTCCCCTCTGAATTCAGGAATCCCAATCCCAGCTCCCTCCCTGATAATTCCCCTCTGAATTCAGGAATCCCAATCCCAGCTCCCTCCCTGATAATTCCCCTCTGAATTCAGGAATCCCAATCCCAGCTCCCTCCCTGATAATTCCCCTCTGAATTCAGGAATCCCAATCCCAGCTCCCTCCCTGATAATTCCCCCCTGAATTCAGGAATCCTCCAACTGGGAACTCTAATGAGGATTTCTGGAAATCCTGGAACTTTTTGGGAAAGGTAGCGGTAGAGTTTTGCAGCCCTCTAAGATACATCTACAGTTGAAGTCGGAAGTTTACATAACACCTTAGGCAAATACATTTAAACTTATTTTTTCACAATTCCTGACATCCTAATAAAAAATCCCTGTCTTAGGTCAGTTAGGATCACCACCTTATTTTAAGAATGTGAAATGTCAGAAGAATAGAAGAGTAGAGAGAATGATTTATTTCAGCTTTTATTTCTTTCATCACATTCCCAGTGGGTCAGAAGTTTACATACACTCAATTAGTATTTGGTAGCATTGCCTTAAATTGTTTAACTTGGGTCAAACATTTCGGGTAGCCTTCCACAAGCTTCCCACAATAAGTTGGGTGAATTTTGACCCATTCCTACTGATAGTAAATGAGTCAGGTTTGTAGGCCTTCTTGCTCACATGCACATTTTCAGTTCTGACCACACATTTGCTATAGGATTGAGGTCAGGGCTTTGTGATGGCCACTCCAATACCTTGACATTGGAAATATGCTTGGGGTCATTGTCCATTCGGAAGACCCATTTGCGACAAAGCTTTAACTTCCTGACTGATGTCTTGAGATGTTGCTTCAATATATCCACATCATTTTTCTCCCTCATGATGCCATCTATTTTGTGAAGTGCACAAACAATTCTATTTTTGTTTCATCATACCAGAGGACATTTCTCCAAAAAGTATGATCTTTGTTCCCATGTGCAGTTGCCAACCGTAATCTGTATTTTTTATGGCGGTTTTGGAGCAGTGGCTTCTTCCTTGCTGAGCGGCGTTTCAGGTTATGTCGATATAAGACTTGTTTTACTGTGGATATAGATACTTTTGTACCTGTTTCCTCCAGCATCTTCACAAGGTCCTTTTCTGTTGTTCTGGGATTGATTTGCACTTTTCGCAAAGTACGTTCATCTCTAGAAGACAGAACGCGTCTCCTTCCTGAGAGGTATGACGGCTGCGTGGTCTTTATACGTTTATACTTGCGTACTATTGTTTTTACAGATGAACGTGGTACCTTCAGGCATTTGGAAATTGCTCCCAAGGATGAACCAGACTTGTGGAGGTCTACAATTTTATTCTGAGGTCTTGGCTGATTTCTTTTGATTTTCCCATGATGTCAAGCAAAGAGGCACTGAGTTTGAAGGTAGGCCTTGAAATACATCCACAGGTACACCTCCAATTGACTCAAATTATGTCAATTAGCCTATCAGAAGCTTCTAAAGCCATGCCATCATTTTCTGGAATTTTCCAAGGTGTTTAAGTGCCCAGTCAACTTAGTGTATGTAAACTTCTGACCCACTGGAATTGTGATACAGTGAATTATAAGTGAAATAATCTGTCTGTGAACAAATGTTGGATAAATTACTTGTGTCATGAACAAAGTAGATGCCCTAACCGAATTGCCAAAACTATAGTTTGTTAACAAGGTAAAGGTAAGAGTTTATAGTTTGTTAACAAGGTAAAGGTAAGAGTTTATAGTTTGTTAACAAGGTAAAGGTAAGAGACTATAGTTTATTAACAAGGTAAAGGTAAGAGTTTATAGTTTGTTAACAAGGTAAAGGTAAGAGTTTATAGTTTGTTAACAAGGTAAAGGTAAGAGACTATAGTTTGTTAACAAGGTAAAGGTAAGCGTTTATAGTTTGTTAACAAGGTAAAGGTAAGAGTTTATAGTTTGTTAACAAGGTAAAGGTAAGAGTTTATAGTTTGTTAACAAGGTAAAGGTAAGAGTTTATAGTTTGTTAACAAGGTAAAGGTAAGAGTTTATAGTTTGTTAACAAGGTAAAGGTAAGAGTTTATAGTTTGTTAACAAGGTAAAGGTAAGAGTCTATAGTTTGTTAACAAGATAAAGGTAAGAGTTTATAGTTTGTTAACAAGGTAAAGGTAAGAGTTTATAGTTTGTTAACAAGGTAAAGGTAAGAGTTTATAGTTTGTTAACAAGGTAAATGTAAGAGTTTATAGTTTGTTAACAAGGTAAAGGTAAGGGTTTAGATACGTACTCGAGTACAGACAACCTTCCCATTAAAGCACTGGCAGGTGTTGCAGTCCTCATCCCACTTGGCTAAATCAGGGGTGACACGACTGTTCCCTGAGCACGGTCTCCCTGTCACTGGAACACACATACACAATACTTACATGTCATAATATAATAATATATGCCATTTAGCAGACGCTTTTATCCAAAGCGACTTACAGTCATGTGTGCATACATTCTACGTATGGGTGGTCCCGGGAATCGAACCCACTACCCTGGCGTTACAAGCGCCATGCTCTACCAACTGAGCTACAGAGCTACAGAAGGACCACACTGACTGTGTGTGTGTGTGTGTGTGTGTGTGTGTGTGTGTGTGTGTGTGTGTGTGTGTGTGTGTGTGTGTGTGTGTGTGTGTGTGTGTGTGTGTGTGTGTTGAGAGACACACGGAGTGGGAGAGTGTGAGTGTGTGTGTGTGTGAGAGACACACCGAGTGTGAGAGAGTGAGTGTGAGAGCATGAGAGAGTGACTGAAAGAGCGAGAGACAGAGAGAGAGACTGAAAGAGAGAGTGACTGAAAGAGAGAAAGACAGAGAGACTGAAAGAGAGAGAGGCAGAGAGAGAGAGACTGAAAGAGAGAGACTGAAAGAGAGAGACAAAGAGAGAGACAGACTGAAAGAGAGAGAGACAGAGAGAGACTGAAAGAGAGAGACTGAAAGAGAGAGAGGCAGAGACAGAGACTGAAAGAGAGAATGAAAGAGAGAGAGACAGAGAGAGAGACTGAAAGAGAGAGAGACAGACTGAAAGAGAGAGAGACAGAGAGAGACTGAAAGAGAGAGACAGAGAGTGACTGAAAGAGAGAGACAGAGAGTGACTGAAAGAGAGAGACAGAGAGAGAGGCAGAGAGAGAGACAGAGAGACTGAAAGAGCGAGAGACAGAGAGAGAGACTGAAAGAGAGAGTGACTGAAAGAGAGAAAGACAGAGAGTGACTGAAAGAGAGAGAGACAGAAAGAGACAGAGAGAGAGACAGAAAGAGACAGAGAGAGAGAGAGAGAGAGAGGTCGTTGACCTCCTGCTGTTAAAGAGGTCGTTGACCTCCTGCTGTTAAAGAGGTCGTTGACCTCCTGCTGTTAAAGAGGTCGTTGACCTCCTGTTGTTAAAGAGGTCGTTGACCTCCTGTTGTTAAAGAGGTCGTTGACCTCCTGCTGTTAAAGAGGTCGTTGACCTCCTGCTGTTAAAGAGGTCGTTGATCTCCTGTTGTTAAAGAGGTCGTTGACCTCCTGCTGTTAAAGAGGTCGTTGACCTCCTGCTGTTAAAGAGGTCGTTGACCTCCTGCTGTTAAAGAGGTCGTTGACCTCCTGCTGTTAAAGAGGTCGTTGACCTCCTGCTGTTAAAGAGGTCGTTGATCTCCTGCTGTTAAAGAGGTCGTTGACCTCCTGTTGTTAAAGAGGTCGTTGACCTCCTGCTGTTAAAGAGGTCGTTGACCTCCTGCTGTTAAAGAGGTCGTTGACCTCCTGCTGTTAAAGAGGTCGTTGACCTCCTGTTGTTAAAGAGGTCGTTGACCTCCTGCTGTTAAAGAGGTCGTTGACCTCCTGCTGTTAAAGAGGTCGTTGACCTCCTGTTGTTAAAGAGGTCGTTGACCTCCTGAGGTCGTTGACTGTTAAAGAGGTCGTTGACCTCCTGTTGTTAAAGAGGTCGTTGACCTCCTGCTGTTAAAGAGGTCGTTGATCTCCTGTTGTTAAAGAGGTCGTTGACCTCCTGTTGTTAAAGAGGTCGTTGACCTCCTGCTGTTAAAGAGGTCATTGATCTCCTGTTGTTAAAGAGGTCGTTGACCTCCTGCTGCTAAAGAGGTCGTTGACCTCCTGCTGTTAAAGAGGTCATTGACCTCCTGCTGTTAAAGAGGTCGTTGACCTCCTGCTGTTAAAGAGGTCGTTGACCTCCTGCTGTTAAAGAGGTCGTTGACCTCCTGCTGTTAAAGAGGTTGTTGACCTCCTGCTGTTAAAGAGGTCGTTGACCTCCTGCTGCTGTTGTTGACCTCCTGCTGTTAAAGAGGTCGTTGACCTCCTGCTGCTGTTGTTGACCTCCTGCTGTTAAAGAGGTCGTTGACCTCCTGCTGTTAAAGAGGTCGTTGACCTCCTGCTGTTAAAGAGGTTGTTGACCTCCTGCTGTTAAAGAGGTCGTTGACCTCCTGCTGTTAAAGAGGTCGTTGACCTCCTGTTGTTAAAGAGGTTGTTGACCTCCTGCTGTTAAAGAGGTCGTTGACCTCCTGCTGTTAAAGAGGTCGTTGACCTCCTGCTGTTAAAGAGGTCGTTGACCTCCTGCTGTTAAAGAGGTCGTTGATCTCCTGTTGTTAAAGAGGTCGTTGACCTCCTGTTGTTAAAGAGGTCGTTGACCTCCTGCTGTTAAAGAGGTCGTTGACCTCCTGCTGTTAAAGAGGTCGTTGACCTCCTGCTGTTAAAGAGGTTGTTGACCTCCTGCTGTTAAAGAGGTTGTTGACCTCCTGTTGTTAAAGAGGTCGTTGACCTCCTGCTGTTAAAGAGGTCGTTGACCTCCTGCTGCTGTTGTTGACCTCCTGCTGTTAAAGAGGTCGTTGACCTCCTGCTGTTAAAGAGGTCGTTGACCTCCTGCTGTTAAAGAGGTCGTTGACCTCCTGCTGTTAAAGAGGTCGTTGACCTCCTGTTGTTAAAGAGGTCGTTGACCTCCTGTTGTTAAAGAGGTCGTTGACCTCCTGTTGTTAAAGAGGTCGTTGACCTCCTGCTGTTAAAGAGGTCGTTGACCTCCTGTTGTTAAAGAGGTCGTTGACCTCCTGCTGTTAAAGAGGTCGTTGACCTCCTGCTGTTAAAGAGGTCGTTGACCTCCTGTTGTTAAAGAGGTCGTTGACCTCCTGTTGTTAAAGAGGTCGTTGACCTCCTGCTGTTAAAGAGGTCGTTGACCTCCTGCTGTTAAAGAGGTCGTTGACCTCCTGCTGTTAAAGAGGTCGTTGACCTCCTGCTGTTAAAGAGGTCGTTGATCTCCTGTTGTTAAAGAGGTCGTTGACCTCCTGTTGTTAAAGAGGTCGTTGACCTCCTGCTGTTAAAGAGGTCGTTGATCTCCTGTTGTTAAAGAGGTCGTTGACCTCCTGTTGTTAAAGAGGTCGTTGACCACCTGCTGTTAAAGAGGTCGTTGACCTCCTGTTGTTAAAGAGGTCGTTGACCTCCTGCTGTTAAAGAGGTCGTTGACCTCCTGCTGTTAAAGAGGTCATTGACCTCCTGCTGTTAAAGAGGTCGTTGACCTCCTGCTGTTAAAGAGGTCGGTCGTTGACCTCCTGCTGTTAAAGAGGTCATTGACCTCCTGTTGTTAAAGAGGTCGTTGACCTCCTGCTGTTAAAGAGGTCGTTGACCTCCTGTTGTTAAAGAGGTCGTTGACCTCCTGCTGCTGTTGTTGACCTCCTGCTGTTAAAGAGGTCGTTGACCTCCTGCTGTTAAAGAGGTTGTTGACCTCCTGCTGTTAAAGAGGTCGTTGACCTCCTGCTGCTGTTGTTGACCTCCTGCTGTTAAAGAGGTCGTTGACCTCCTGCTGCTGTTGTTGACCTCCTGCTGTTAAAGAGGTCGTTGACCTCCTGCTGTTAAAGAGGTCGTTGACCTCCTGCTGTTAAAGAGGTCGTTGACCTCCTGTTGTTAAAGAGGTCGTTGACCTCCTGCTGTTAAAGAGGTCGTTGACCTCCTGTTGTTAAAGAGGTCGTTGACCTCCTGCTGTTAAAGAGGTCGTTGACCTCCTGCTGCTGTTGTTGACCTCCTGTTGTTAAAGAGGTCGTTGACCTCCTGTTGTTAAAGAGGTCGTTGACCTCCTGCTGTTAAAGAGGTCGTTGACCTCCTGCTGTTAAAGAGGTCGTTGACCTCCTGCTGTTAAAGAGGTCGTTGACCTCCTGCTGTTAAAGAGGTCGTTGACCTCCTGCTGTTAAAGAGGTCGTTGACCTCCTGCTGTTAAAGAGGTCGTTGACCTCCTGCTGTTAAAGAGGTCGTTGACCTCCTGCTGCTGTTGTTGACCTCCTGCTGTTAAAGAGGTCGTTGACCTCCTGCTGTTAAAGAGGTCGTTGACCTCCTGCTGTTAAAGAGGTCGTTGACCTCCTGCTGCTGTTGTTGACCTCCTGCTGTTAAAGAGGTCGTTGACCTCCTGCTGTTAAAGAGGTCGTTGACCTCCTGTTGTTAAAGAGGTCGTTGACCTCCTGCTGTTAAAGAGGTCGTTGACCTCCTGTTGTTAAAGAGGTCGTTGACCTCCTGCTGCTGTTGTTGACCTCCTGCTGTTAAAGAGGTCGTTGACCTCCTGCTGTTAAAGAGGTCGTTGACCTCCTGCTGTTAAAGAGGTTGTTGACCTCCTGCTGTTAAAGAGGTCGTTGACCTCCTGCTGTTAAAGAGGTCGTTGACCTCCTGCTGTTAAAGAGGTCGTTGACCTCCTGCTGCTGTTGTTGACCTCCTGCTGTTAAAGAGGTCGTTGACCTCCTGCTGTTAAAGAGGTTGTTGACCTCCTGCTGTTAAAGAGGTCGTTGACCTCCTGCTGCTGTTGTTGACCTCCTGCTGTTAAAGAGGTCGTTGACCTCCTGCTGTTAAAGAGGTCGTTGATCTCCTGCTGTTAAAGAGGTCGTTGACCTCCTGCTGTTAAAGAGGTCGTTGACCTCCTGCTGCTGTTGTTGACCTCCTGCTGTTAAAGAGGTCGTTGACCTCCTGCTGTTAAAGAGGTCGTTGACCTCCTGCTGTTAAAGAGGTTGTTGACCTCCTGCTGCTGTTGTTGACCTCCTGCTGTTAAAGAGGTCGTTGACCTCCTGTTGTTAAAGAGGTCGTTGACCTCCTGCTGTTAAAGAGGTCGTTGACCTCCTGCTGTTAAAGAGGTCGTTGACCTCCTGCTGCTGTTGTTGACCTCCTGCTGTTAAAGAGGTCGTTGACCTCCTGCTGTTAAAGAGGTCGTTGACCTCCTGCTGTTAAAGAGGTCGTTGACCTCCTGTTGTTAAAGAGGTCGTTGACCTCCTGTTGTTAAAGAGGTCGTTGACCTCCTGCTGTTAAAGAGGTCGTTGACCTCCTGCTGTTAAAGAGGTCGTTGACCTCCTGCTGTTAAAGAGGTCGTTGATCTCCTGCTGTTAAAGAGGTCGTTGACCTCCTGTTGTTAAAGAGGTCGTTGACCTCCTGTTGTTAAAGAGGTCGTTGACCTCCTGCTGTTAAAGAGGTCGTTGATCTCCTGCTGTTAAAGAGGTCGTTGACCTCCTGTTGTTAAAGAGGTCGTTGACCTCCTGCTGTTAAAGAGGTCGTTGACCTCCTGCTGTTAAAGAGGTTGTTGACCTCCTGCTGTTAAAGAGGTCGTTGACCTCCTGCTGTTAAAGAGGTCGTTGACCTCCTGCTGTTAAAGAGGTCGTTGACCTCCTGCTGCTGTTGTTGACCTCCTGCTGTTAAAGAGGTCGTTGACCTCCTGCTGTTAAAGAGGTTGTTGACCTCCTGCTGTTAAAGAGGTCGTTGACCTCCTGCTGCTGTTGTTGACCTCCTGCTGTTAAAGAGGTCGTTGACCTCCTGCTGTTAAAGAGGTCGTTGATCTCCTGTTGTTAAAGAGGTCGTTGACCTCCTGCTGTTAAAGAGGTCGTTGATCTCCTGCTGTTAAAGAGGTTGTTGACCTCCTGCTGTTAAAGAGGTCGTTGACCTCCTGTTGTTAAAGAGGTCGTTGACCTCCTGCTGTTAAAGAGGTCGTTGACCTCCTGCTGTTAAAGAGGTCGTTGACCTCCTGCTGTTAAAGAGGTCGTTGACCTCCTGCTGTTAAAGAGGTCGTTGATCTCCTGTTGTTAAAGAGGTCGTTGACCTCCTGTTGTTAAAGAGGTCGTTGACCTCCTGCTGTTAAAGAGGTCGTTGATCTCCTGTTGTTAAAGAGGTCGTTGACCTCCTGTTGTTAAAGAGGTCGTTGACCTCCTGCTGTTAAAGAGGTCGTTGACCTCCTGCTGTTAAAGAGGTCGTTGACCTCCTGCTGTTAAAGAGGTCGTTGACCTCCTGCTGTTAAAGAGGTCATTGACCTCCTGCTGTTAAAGAGGTCGTTGACCTCCTGCTGTTAAAGAGGTCGTTGACCTCCTGCTGTTAAAGAGGTCATTGACCTCCTGCTGTTAAAGAGGTCGTTGACCTCCTGCTGTTAAAGAGGTCGTTGACCTCCTGCTGTTAAAGAGGTCGTTGACCTCCTGTTGTTAAAGAGGTCGTTGACCTCCTGCTGCTGTTGTTGACCTCCTGCTGTTAAAGAGGTCGTTGACCTCCTGCTGTTAAAGAGGTTGTTGACCTCCTGCTGTTAAAGAGGTCGTTGACCTCCTGCTGCTGTTGTTGACCTCCTGCTGTTAAAGAGGTCGTTGACCTCCTGCTGCTGTTGTTGACCTCCTGCTGTTAAAGAGGTCGTTGACCTCCTGCTGTTAAAGAGGTCGTTGACCTCCTGCTGTTAAAGAGGTTGTTGACCTCCTGCTGTTAAAGAGGTCGTTGACCTCCTGCTGTTAAAGAGGTTGTTGACCTCCTGTTGTTAAAGAGGTCGTTGACCTCCTGCTGTTAAAGAGGTCGTTGACCTCCTGCTGTTGAGGTCGTTGACCTCCTGCTGCTAAAGAGGTCGTTGACCTCCTGCTGTTAAAGAGGTCGTTGACCTCCTGCTGTTAAAGAGGTCGTTGACCTCCTGCTGTTAAAGAGGTCGTTGACCTCCTGCTGTTAAAGAGGTCGTTGACCTCCTGCTGTTAAAGAGGTCGTTGACCTCCTGCTGTTAAAGAGGTCGGTGACCTCCTGTTGTTGAAGAGGTCGTTGACCTCCTGCTGTTAAAGAGGTCGTTGACCTCCTGCTGCTGTTGTTGACCTCCTGCTGTTAAAGAGGTCGTTGACCTCCTGCTGTTAAAGAGGTCGTTGACCTCCTGCTGTTAAAGAGGTCGTTGACCTCCTGCTGCTGTTGTTGACCTCCTGCTGTTAAAGAGGTTGTTGACCTCCTGCTGTTAAAGAGGTCGTTGACCTCCTGCTGTTAAAGAGGTCGTTGACCTCCTGCTGTTAAAGAGGTCGTTGACCTCCTGCTGCTGTTGTTGACCTCCTGCTGTTAAAGAGGTCGTTGACCTCCTGCTGTTAAAGAGGTTGTTGACCTCCTGCTGTTAAAGAGGTCGTTGACCTCCTGCTGCTGTTGTTGACCTCCTGCTGTTAAAGAGGTCGTTGACCTCCTGCTGTTAAAGAGGTCGTTGATCTCCTGCTGTTAAAGAGGTCGTTGACCTCCTGCTGTTAAAGAGGTCGTTGACCTCCTGCTGCTGTTGTTGACCTCCTGCTGTTAAAGAGGTCGTTGACCTCCTGCTGTTAAAGAGGTCGTTGACCTCCTGCTGTTAAAGAGGTTGTTGACCTCCTGCTGCTGTTGTTGACCTCCTGCTGTTAAAGAGGTCGTTGACCTCCTGTTGTTAAAGAGGTCGTTGACCTCCTGCTGTTAAAGAGGTCGTTGACCTCCTGCTGTTAAAGAGGTCGTTGACCTCCTGCTGCTGTTGTTGACCTCCTGCTGTTAAAGAGGTCGTTGACCTCCTGTTGTTAAAGAGGTCGTTGACCTCCTGCTGTTAAAGAGGTCGTTGACCTCCTGTTGTTAAAGAGGTCGTTGACCTCCTGTTGTTAAAGAGGTCGTTGACCTCCTGCTGTTAAAGAGGTCATTGACCTCCTGCTGTTAAAGAGGTCGTTGACCTCCTGCTGTTAAAGAGGTCGTTGATCTCCTGCTGTTAAAGAGGTCGTTGACCTCCTGCTGTTAAAGAGGTCGTTGACCTCCTGTTGTTAAAGAGGTCGTTGACCTCCTGTTGTTAAAGAGGTCGTTGACCTCCTGCTGTTAAAGAGGTTGTTGACCTCCTGCTGTTAAAGAGGTCGTTGATCTCCTGTTGTTAAAGAGGTCGTTGACCTCCTGTTGTTAAAGAGGTCGTTGACCTCCTGCTGTTAAAGAGGTTGTTGACCTCCTGCTGTTAAAGAGGTCGTTGACCTCCTGCTGTTAAAGAGGTCGTTGACCTCCTGCTGTTAAAGAGGTCGTTGACCTCCTGCTGCTGTTGTTGACCTCCTGCTGTTAAAGAGGTTGTTGACCTCCTGCTGTTAAAGAGGTTGTTGACCTCCTGCTGTTAAAGAGGTCGTTGACCTCCTGCTGCTGTTGTTGACCTCCTGCTGTTAAAGAGGTCGTTGACCTCCTGCTGTTAAAGAGGTCGTTGATCTCCTGCTGTTAAAGAGGTCGTTGACCTCCTGCTGTTAAAGAGGTCGTTGACCTCCTGCTGCTGTTGTTGACCTCCTGCTGTTAAAGAGGTCGTTGACCTCCTGCTGTTAAAGAGGTCGTTGACCTCCTGCTGTTAAAGAGGTCGTTGACCTCCTGCTGCTGTTGTTGACCTCCTGCTGTTAAAGAGGTCGTTGACCTCCTGTTGTTAAAGAGGTCGTTGACCTCCTGCTGTTAAAGAGGTCGTTGACCTCCTGCTGTTAAAGAGGTCGTTGACCTCCTGCTGCTGTTGTTGACCTCCTGCTGTTAAAGAGGTCGTTGACCTCCTGTTGTTAAAGAGGTCGTTGACCTCCTGTTGTTAAAGAGGTCGTTGACCTCCTGTTGTTAAAGAGGTCGTTGACCTCCTGCTGTTAAAGAGGTCGTTGACCTCCTGCTGTTAAAGAGGTCGTTGACCTCCTGCTGTTAAAGAGGTCGTTGATCTCCTGCTGTTAAAGAGGTCGTTGACCTCCTGCTGTTAAAGAGGTCGTTGACCTCCTGTTGTTAAAGAGGTCGTTGACCTCCTGCTGTTAAAGAGGTCGTTGACCTAATGCTGTTAAAGAGGTCGTTGACCTCCTGCTGTTAAAGAGGTCGTTGATCTCCTGTTGTTAAAGAGGTCGTTGACCTCCTGTTGTTAAAGAGGTCGTTGACCTCCTGCTGTTAAAGAGGTCGTTGACCTCCTGCTGTTAAAGAGGTCGTTGACCTCCTGCTGTTAAAGAGGTTGTTGACCTCCTGCTGTTAAAGAGGTTGTTGACCTCCTGTTGTTAAAGAGGTCGTTGACCTCCTGCTGTTAAAGAGGTCGTTGACCTCCTGCTGCTGTTGTTGACCTCCTGCTGTTAAAGAGGTCGTTGACCTCCTGCTGTTAAAGAGGTCGTTGACCTCCTGTTGTTAAAGAGGTCGTTGACCTCCTGCTGTTAAAGAGGTCGTTGACCTCCTGCTGTTAAAGAGGTCGTTGACCTCCTGTTGTTAAAGAGGTCGTTGACCTCCTGCTGTTAAAGAGGTCGTTGATCTCCTGCTGTTAAAGAGGTTGTTGACCTCCTGCTGTTAAAGAGGTCGTTGACCTCCTGTTGTTAAAGAGGTCGTTGACCTCCTGCTGTTAAAGAGGTCGTTGACCTCCTGCTGTTAAAGAGGTCGTTGACCTCCTGCTGTTAAAGAGGTCGTTGACCTCCTGCTGTTAAAGAGGTTGTTGATCTCCTGTTGTTAAAGAGGTCGTTGACCTCCTGTTGTTAAAGAGGTCGTTGACCTCCTGCTGTTAAAGAGGTCGTTGACCTCCTGCTGTTAAAGAGGTCGTTGACCTCCTGCTGTTAAAGAGGTCGTTGACCTCCTGCTGTTAAAGAGGTCATTGACCTCCTGCTGTTAAAGAGGTCGTTGACCTCCTGCTGTTAAAGAGGTCGTTGACCTCCTGCTGTTAGAGGTCGTTGACCTCCTGCTGTTAAAGAGGTCATTGACCTCCTGCTGTTAAAGAGGTCGTTGACCTCCTGCTGTTAAAGAGGTCGTTGACCTCCTGTTGTTAAAGAGGTCGTTGACCTCCTGCTGCTGTTGTTGACCTCCTGCTGTTAAAGAGGTCGTTGACCTCCTGCTGTTAAAGAGGTTGTTGACCTCCTGCTGTTAAAGAGGTCGTTGACCTCCTGCTGCTGTTGTTGACCTCCTGCTGTTAAAGAGGTCGTTGACCTCCTGCTGCTGTTGTTGACCTCCTGCTGTTAAAGAGGTTGTTGACCTCCTGCTGTTAAAGAGGTCGTTGACCTCCTGCTGTTAAAGAGGTCGTTGACCTCCTGTTGTTAAAGAGGTTGTTGACCTCCTGCTGTTAAAGAGGTCGTTGACCTCCTGCTGTTAAAGAGGTCGTTGACCTCCTGCTGTTAAAGAGGTCGTTGACCTCCTGCTGTTAAAGAGGTCGTTGACCTCCTGCTGTTAAAGAGGTCGTTGACCTCCTGCTGTTAAAGAGGTTGTTGACCTCCTGCTGTTAAAGAGGTTGTTGACCTCCTGCTGTTAAAGAGGTCGTTGACCTCCTGCTGTTAAAGAGGTCGTTGACCTCCTGCTGTTAAAGAGGTTGTTGACCTCCTGCTGTTAAAGAGGTCGTTGACCTCCTGCTGTTAAAGAGGTCGTTGACCTCCTGCTGTTAAAGAGGTCGTTGACCTCCTGCTGTTAAAGAGGTTGTTGACCTCCTGTTGTTAAAGAGGTCGTTGACCTCCTGCTGTTAAAGAGGTCGTTGACCTCCTGCTGCTGTTGTTGACCTCCTGCTGTTAAAGAGGTCGTTGACCTCCTGCTGTTAAAGAGGTCGTTGACCTCCTGCTGTTAAAGAGGTCGTTGACCTCCTGCTGTTAAAGAGGTCGTTGACCTCCTGCTGTTAAAGAGGTCGTTGACCTCCTGCTGTTAAAGAGGTCGTTGACCTCCTGCTGTTAAAGAGGTCGTTGACCTCCTGCTGCTGTTGTTGACCTCCTGCTGTTAAAGAGGTCGTTGACCTCCTGCTGTTAAAGAGGTCGTTGACCTCCTGCTGTTAAAGAGGTCGTTGACCTCCTGCTGCTGTTGTTGACCTCCTGCTGTTAAAGAGGTCGTTGACCTCCTGCTGTTAAAGAGGTCGTTGACCTCCTGCTGTTAAAGAGGTCGTTGACCTCCTGCTGTTAAAGAGGTCGTTGACCTCCTGCTGTTAAAGAGGTCGTTGACCTCCTGCTGCTGTTGTTGACCTCCTGCTGTTAAAGAGGTCGTTGACCTCCTGCTGTTAAAGAGGTCGTTGACCTCCTGCTGTTAAAGAGGTTGTTGACCTCCTGCTGTTAAAGAGGTCGTTGATCTCCTGTTGTTAAAGAGGTCGTTGACCTCCTGTTGTTAAAGAGGTCGTTGACCTCCTGCTGTTAAAGAGGTTGTTGACCTCCTGCTGTTAAAGAGGTCGTTGACCTCCTGCTGTTAAAGAGGTCGTTGACCTCCTGCTGTTAAAGAGGTCGTTGACCTCCTGCTGCTGTTGTTGACCTCCTGCTGTTAAAGAGGTCGTTGACCTCCTGCTGTTAAAGAGGTTGTTGACCTCCTGCTGTTAAAGAGGTCGTTGACCTCCTGCTGCTGTTGTTGACCTCCTGCTGTTAAAGAGGTCGTTGACCTCCTGCTGTTAAAGAGGTCGTTGATCTCCTGCTGTTAAAGAGGTCGTTGACCTCCTGCTGTTAAAGAGGTCGTTGACCTCCTGCTGCTGTTGTTGACCTCCTGCTGTTAAAGAGGTCGTTGACCTCCTGCTGTTAAAGAGGTCGTTGACCTCCTGCTGTTAAAGAGGTCGTTGACCTCCTGCTGCTGTTGTTGACCTCCTGCTGTTAAAGAGGTCGTTGACCTCCTGTTGTTAAAGAGGTCGTTGACCTCCTGCTGTTAAAGAGGTCGTTGACCTCCTGCTGTTAAAGAGGTCGTTGATCTCCTGTTGTTAAAGAGGTCGTTGACCTCCTGCTGTTAAAGAGGTTGTTGACCTCCTGCTGTTAAAGAGGTCGTTGACCTCCTGCTGTTAAAGAGGTCATTGACCTCCTGCTGCTGTTGTTGACCTCCTGCTGTTAAAGAGGTTGTTGACCTCCTGCTGCTGTTGTTGACCTCCTGCTGCTGTTGTTGACCTCCTGCTGTTAAAGAGGTCGTTGACCTCCTGCTGCTGTTGTTGACCTCCTGCTGTTAAAGAGGTTGTTGACCTCCTGCTGCTGTTGTTGACCTCCTGCTGTTAAAGAGGTTGTTGACCTCCTGCTGCTGTTGTTGACCTCCTGCTGCTGTTGTTGACCTCCTGCTGTTAAAGAGGTTGTTGACCTCCTGCTGCTGTTGTTGACCTCCTGCTGCTGTTGTTGACCTCCTGCTGTTAAAGAGGTTGTTGACCTCCTGCTGCTGTTGTTGACCTCCTGCTGTTAAAGAGGTCGTTGACCTCCTGCTGCTAAAGAGGTCATTGACCTCCTGCTGCTGTTGTTGACCTCCTGCTGTTAAAGAGGTCGTTGACCTCCTGCTGTTAAAGAGGTCGTTGATCTCCTGCTGTTAAAGAGGTCATTGACCTCCTGCTGCTGTTGTTGACCTCCTGCTGTTAAAGAGGTCGTTGACCTCCTGCTGCTAAAGAGGTCATTGACCTCCTGCTGCTGTTGTTGACCTCCTGCTGTTAAAGAGGTCGTTGACCTCCTGCTGCTAAAGAGGTCGCTGATCCGACGCTATCATCGAGGCCAAGGCCACTGAGCCGACGTTGAGCCCAGCAGCAAAGGCAACTGCGAAACCATCTTGCAGCCTGGTGACATTGGAGGTATCCGAGTGCCCACAATTGCGTGGAAAACTGTGAGCTGACAGTGAGTTTGATGAGTTACGGAGAAATACAAGCAAACGGACACCCCCTAGTTGAGAACACCTTTATTTAACCAGGTAGGCAAGTTGAAAACAAGTTCTCATTTACAATTGCGACCTGGCCAAGATAAAGCAAAGCAGTTCGACAGATACAACAACACAGAGTTACACATGGAGTAAAACCAACATACAGTCAATAATACAGTATAAACAAGTCTATATACAATGTGAGCAAATGAGGTGAGAAGGGAGGTAAAGGCAAAAAAGGCCATGGTGGCAAAGTAAATACAATATAGCAAGTAAAACACTGGAATTTTTACATTTACATTTAAGTCATTTAGCAGACTCTTATCCAGAGCGACTTACAAATTGGTGCATTCACCTTATGACATCGAGTGGAACAGCCACTTTACAATAGTGCATCTAAATCTTTTAAAGGGGGGGGGGGTGAGAAGGATTACTTTATCCTATCCTAGGTATTCCTTAAAGAGGTGGGGTTTCAGGTGTCTCCGGAAGGTGGTGATTGACTCCGCTGTCCTGGCGTCGTGAGGGAGTTTGTTCCACCATTGGGGGGCCAGAGCAGCGAACAGTTTTGACTGGGCTGAGCGGGAACTGTACTTCCTCAGTGGTAGGGAGGCGAGCAGGCCAGAGGTGGATGAACGCAGTGCCCTTGTTTGGGTGTAGGGCCTGATCAGAGCCTGGAGGTACTGAGGTGCCGTTCCCCTCACAGCTCCGTAGGCAAGCACCATGGTCTTGTAGCGGATGCGAGCTTCAACTGGAAGCCAGTGGAGAGAGCGGAGGAGCGGGGTGACGTGAGAGAACTTGGGAAGGTTGAACACCAGACGGGCTGCGGCGTTCTGGATGAGTTGTAGGGGTTTAATGGCACAGGCAGGGAGCCCAGCCAACAGCGAGTTGCAGTAATCCAGACGGGAGATGACAAGTGCCTGGATTAGGACCTGCGCCGCTTCCTGTGTGAGGCAGGGTCGTACTCTGCGGATGTTGTAGAGCATGAACCTACAGGAACGGGCCACCGCCTTGATGTTAGTTGAGAACGACAGGGTGTTGTCCAGGATCACGCCAAGGTTCTTAGCGCTCTGGGAGGAGGACACAATGGAGTTGTCAACCGTGATAGCGAGATCATGGAACGGGCAGTCCTTCCCGGGAGGAAGAGCAGCTCCGTCTTGCCGAGGTTCAGCTTGAGGTGGTGATCCGTCATCCACACTGATATGTCTGCCAGACATGCAGAGATGCGATTCGCCACCTGGTCATCAGAAGGGGGAAAGGAGAAGATTAATTGTGTGTCGTCTGCATAGCAATGATAGGAGAGACCATGTGAGGTTATGACAGAGCCAAGTGACTTGGTGTATAGCGAGAATAGGAGAGGGCCTAGAACAGAGCCACGCGGTGTGGAGCGTTTGTATGGTCTGTGCAGAGAGGAGAGAACAGGGACAGACACATAGTTGACAGGCTACAGAAGAGGCTACGCTAATGCAAGGAGATTGGAATGACAAGTGGACTACACGTCTCGAATGTTCAGAAAGTTAAGCTTACGTAGCAAGAATCTTATTGACTAAAATGATTAAAATGATACAGTACTGCTGAAGTAGGCTAGCTGGCAGTGGCTGCGTTGTTGACTTTGTAGGCTAGCTGGCAGTGGCTGCGTTGTTGACACTACACTAATCAAGTCGTTCCGTTGAGTGTAATAGTTTCTACAGTGCTGCTATTCGGGGGCTAGCTGGCTAGCTAGCAGTGTTGATTACGTTACGTTGCTAAAAGAACGACAATAGCTGGCTAGCTAACCTAGAAAATCGCTCTAGACTACACAATTATCTTTGATACAAAGACGGCAATGTAGCTAGCTACGATCAAACAAATCAAACCGTTGTGCTGTAATGAAGTGAAATGAAAATGTGATACTACCTGTGGAGCGAAGCGGAATGCGACCGGGTTGTTGAGTGCGGTAGTTCTATTCAGTAGACGTTGGCTAGCTGTTGGCTAGCTAGCAGTGTCTCCTACGTCAAGGATGACAAATAGCTGGCTAGCTAACCTCGGTAAATTAAGATAATCGCTCTAAGACTACACACTCTAAACTACACAATTATCTTGGATACGAAGACAGCAAAGACAACTATGTAGCTAGCTAACACTACACTAATCAAGTCGTTGAGTAGGGTATTGGAGGCTATTTTGTAAATTACATCGCCAAAGTCGAGGATTGGTAGGATGGTCAGTTTTACAAGGGTATGTTTGGCAGCATTAGTGAAGGATGCTTTGTTGCGAAATAGGAAGCCAATTCTAGATTTAACTTTGGATTGGAGATGTTTGATATGGGTCTGGAAGGAGAGTTTACAGTCTAACCAGACACCTAAGTATTTGTAGTTGTCCACGTATTCTAAGTCAGAGCCGTCCAGAGTAGTGATGTTGGACAGGCGGGTAGGTGCAGGTAGCGATCGGTTGAAGATCATGCATTTAGTTTTACTTGTATTTAAAAGCAATTGGAGGCCACGGAAGGAGAGTTGTATGGCATTGAAGCTTGCCTGGAGGGTTGTTAACACAGTGTCCAAAGAAGGGCCGGAAGTATACAGAATGGTGTCGTCTGCGTAGAGGTGGATCAGGGACTCACCAGCAGCAAGAGCGACCTCATTGATGTATACAGAGAAGAGAGTCGGTCCAAGAATTGAACCCTGTGGCACCCCCATAGAGACTGCCAGAGGTCCGGACAGCAGACCCTCCGATTTGACACACTGAACTCTATCAGAGAAGTAGTTGGTGAACCAGGCGAGGCAATCATTTGAGAAACCAAGGCTGTCGAGTCTGCCGATGAGGCCGTGGTGGTTGACAGAGTCGAAAGCCTTGGCCAGATCAATGAATACGGCTGCACAGTAATGTTTCTTATCGATGGCTGTTAAGATATCGTTTAGGACCTTGAGCGTGGCTGAGGTGCACCCATGACCAGCTCTGAAACCAGATTGCATAGCAGAGAAGGTATGGTGAGATTCGAAATGGTCGGTAATCTGTTTGTTGACTTGGCTTTCAAGACCTTAGAAAGGCATGGTAGGATAGATATAGGTCTGTAGCAGTTTGGGTCAAGAGTGTCCCCCCCTTTGAAGAGGGGGATGACCAGGCATCCTCTACTGACGGGATGAGATCAATATCCTTCCAGGATACCCCGGCCAGGTCGATTAGAAAGGCCTGCTCGCTGAAGTGTTTCAGGGAGCGTTTTACAGTGATGAGTGGAGGTCGTTTAAAAAAAAAAATGTATGTGAAAAAAAGTTGTAAATATATATATATATATATACAGGACACGACAAGACGAGGACAAAAGACGTCTGAACTGCTATGCCATCTCGGGCAATATGTGGTGGAAACAATGGGCCAGCAAGAAGAGGATAATGAGAGGGAAGAGGCGGCTTTTCAGCACTCTGGAAGCTGTACTGGGAAACATTTCAGCACGATTTAACCAACCAAACAGCTGGTATTACGGTAATTAGCATATATTCTGCACTGCATTGACGGGTATTGTGCATGTAGCTGTGTAGTGTTGTCATTTCTCCAGATGGTTATGATTTGTTTGTAAAGTGGTGCAGCAGCCTGATATCTTGAGACAGCCGGGCTGTGAATACATTGTGTGGAATGGAGTATGATCAATCCTGTATTATCAGCAAGCTAAAATAGTTGTGCCCCCTTAATCATTTCTGACGCCCCCTTAAGAATTTCTGACACCCCCTAAATAATTTCTGACGCCCCCTAAATAATTTCTGAAGCCCCCTAAATCATTTCTGACGCCCCCTAAATCATTTCTGACGCCCCCTAAATCATTTCTGACACCCCCTAAATCATTTCTGACGCCCCCTAAATCATTTCTGACGCCCCCTAAATCATTTCTGACGCCCCCTAAATCATTTCTGACGCCCCCTAAATCATTTCTGACGCCCCCTAAATCATTTCTGACACCCTGTGTTCACCCTGCCACCTGGCTATGGGTTGTGTACCTCCTGGCTATGGGTTGTGTACCTCCTGGCTATGGGTTGTGTACCTCCTGGCTATGGGTTGTGTACCTCCTGGCTATGGGTTGTGTACCTCCTGGCTATGGGTTGTGTACCTCCTGCCTCCTGGCTATGGGTTGTGTACCTCATGGCTATGGGTTGTGTACCTCCTGGCTATGGGTTGTGTACCTCCTGCCACCTGGCTATGGGTTGTGTACCTCCTGGCTATGGGTTGTGTACCTCCTGGCTATGGGTTGTGTACCTCCTGGCTATGGGTTGTGTACCTCCTGGCTATGGGTTGTGTACCTCCTGGCTATGGGTTGTGTACCTCCTGCCACCTGGCTATGGGTTGTGTACCTCCTGGCTATGGGTTGTGTTTTACATGAAAAGGCATTTTACTATCATAGTGCATTTATCCCTCCGCTGAGCCCTGACAACACTATTTTCCCCACTTCAAATAGCCATTATAAAACGTGCACCAATGGAGAACAAGACCAGACACAGATCAATGCAAAACCCCACAGTCTGGAAACAGAATCAGTTCTACAGAATAACGATGGCAAACATCAGACTTCTCTTTCACCGCCTGCTGTCAGCCTAGCCTACGGTTAGCCAAAAGGTACCGGAATATCAGTCTGCTGTCAGCCTAGCCTACGGTTAGCCAAAAGGTACCGGAATATCAGTCTGCTGTCAGCCTAGCCTACGGTTAGCCAAAAGGTACCGGAATATCAGTCTGCTGTCAGCCTAGCCTACGGTTAGCCAAAAGGTACCGGAATATCAGTCTGCTGTCAGCCTAGCCTACGGTTAGCCAAAAGGTACCGGAATATCAGTCTGCTGTTGTGGCATTTTGGATCATTCTGATTGGTCAAGAGAGTAGAGCAAAAGTGATTTTCTTTGTTGTTGTAAAGAAATAAAAATATATTATAACAGTAAAATAATTTCAAATGACAGAGAGATCGTGTTTTCAGAGATCCCATGACATAGAAAGATCGTGAGCACGTGTTTTCAGAGATCCTATGACATAGAGAGATTGTGAGCTCATGTTTTCAGAGATCCCATGACATAGAGAGATCGTGAGCTCGTGTTTTCAGAGATCCTATGACATAGAGAGATCGTGAGCTCGTGTTTTCAGAGGTCCTATGACATAGAGAGATCGTGAGCTCGTGTTTTCAGAGATCCTATGACATAGAGAGATTGTGAGCTCGTGTTTTCAGAGATCCCATGACATAGAGAGATCGTGAGCTCGTGTTTTCAGAGATCCTATGACATAGAGAGATCGTGAGCTCGTGTTTTCAGAGATCCTATGACATAGAGAGATTGTGAGCTCGTGTTTTCAGAGATCTATGACATAGAGAGATCGTGAGCTCGTGTTTTCAGAGATCCTATGACATAGAGAGATCGTGAGCTCGTGTTTTCAGAGATCCTATGACATAGAGAGATTGTGAGCTCGTGTTTTCAGAGATCCCATGACAGAGAGAGATCGTGAGCTCGTGTTTTCAGAGATCCTATGACATAGAGAGATTGTGAGCTCGTGTTTTTAGAGATCCTTACCGTCCTGACAACGTGGTCCTGATCGGTCTTGGGGACACAGGCAGTGGAAGCCATTGATTTCATCAACACAGGTTGCACCAAACACACACGGCGAGGACTGGCATTCGTTGATATCTGACACACACACACACACACACACACACACACACACACACACACACACACACACACACACACACACACACACACACACACACACACACACAATAGCAGTCAGGAACGATCCAATTACGTTTGACATTAAGCCTTTAACGACACTCTTTTGAATTTAGATTTTTTTGGATCATCAAAAACAGTCTCTGCAACACATTTGTTTTACCTTTATATAACTAGGCAAGTCAGTAAAGAACAAATTCTTATTTCGCAACGACGGCCTACCCTGGCTAAACCTGGAAGACGCTGTGCCAATTGTGCGTCGCCCTATGGGATTCCCAATCACGGCCGGATGTGATACAGGTTGGATTTGAACCAGGGACTGTAGTGACACCTCAGGCCGGTGCTGCAGAGCATCAGAGCGCCCCAGAGCCTCAGAGCGCCCCCAGAGCGCACCAGAGCCTCAGAGCGCCCCCAGAGCACACCAGAGCCTCAGAGCGCCCCCAGAGCGCACCAGAGCCTCAGAGCGCCCCCAGAGCGCACCAGAGCCTCAGAGCGCCTCAGAGCCTCAGAGCGCCCCAGATCCTCAGAGCGCCCCAGAGCCTCAGAGCGCCCCAGATCCTCAGAGCGCCCCAGATCCTCAGAGCGCCCCAGAGCCTCAGAGCGCCCCAGATCCTCAGAGCGCCCCAGAGCCTCAGAGCGCCCCAGATCCTCAGAGCGCCCCAGAGCCTCAGAGCGCCCCAGATCCTCAGAGCGCCCCAGATCCTCAGAGCGCCCCAGATCCTCAGAGCGCCCCAGAGCCTCAGAGCGCCCCAGATCCTCAGAGCGCCCCAGAGCCTCAGAGCGCCCCAGAGCCTCAGAGCGCCCCAGAGCCTCAGAGCGCACCAGAGCCTCAGAGTGCCCCAGATCCTCAGAGCGCCCCAGAGCCCCAGAGCCTCAAAGCGCCCCAGAGTGCCCCAGATCCTCAGAGCGCCCCAGAGCCTCAGAGCGTCCCAGATCCTCAGAGCGCCCCAGAGCCTCAGAGCGCCCCAGAGCCTCAGAGCGTCCCAGATCCTCAGAGCGTCCCAGAGCCTCAGAGCGCCCCAGATCCTCAGAGCGCCAGAGTTTAATCACCGGCAGAGAGAGACCTGGCTGTTTAATCACCTGTAGAGAGAGAGACCTGGCTGTTTAATCACCTGTAGAGAGAGAGAGACCTGGCTGTTTAATCACCTGCAGAGAGAGACCTGGCTGTTTAATCACCTGCAGAGAGAGACCTGGCTGTTTAATCACCTGCAGAGAGAGACCTGGCTGTTTAATCACCTGTAGAGAGAGAGACCTGGCTGTTTAATCACCTGTAGAGAGAGAGACCTGGCTGTTTAATCACCTGCAGAGAGAGAGACCTGGCTGTTTAATCACCTGTAGAGAGAGAGACCTGGCTGTTTAATCACCTGTAGAGAGAGACCTGGCTGTTTAATCACCTGTAGAGAGAGACCTGGCTGTTTAATCACCTGTAGAGAGAGACCTGGCTGTTTAATCACCTGCAGAGAGAGACCTGGCTGTTTAATCACCTGCAGAGAGAGACCTGGCTGTTTAATCACCTGCAGAGAGAGACCTGGCTGTTTAATCACCTGTAGAGAGAGACCTGGCTGTTTAATCACCTGTAGAGAGAGACCTGGCTGTTTAATCACCTGTAGAGAGAGAGACCTGGCTGTTTAATCACCTGTAGAGAGAGAGACCTGGCTGTTTAATCACCTGCAGAGAGAGACCTGGCTGTTTAATCACCTGTAGAGAGAGAGACCTGGCTGTTTAATCACCTGTAGAGAGAGAGACCTGGCTGTTTAATCACCTGCAGAGAGAGACCTGGCTGTTTAATCACCTGCAGAGAGAGACCTGGCTGTTTAATCACCTGTAGAGAGAGACCTGGCTGTTTAATCACCTGCAGAGAGAGACCTGGCTGTTTAATCACCTGCAGAGAGAGACCTGGCTGTTTAATCACCTGTAGAGAGAGACCTGGCTGTTTAATCACCTGCAGAGAGAGAGACCTGGCTGTTTAATCACCTGTAGAGAGAGACCTGGCTGTTTAATCACCTGTAGAGAGAGACCTGGCTGTTTAATCACCTGTAGAGAGAGACCTGGCTGTTTAATCACCTGTAGAGAGAGAGACCTGGCTGTTTAATCACCTGTAGAGAGAGAGACCTGGCTGTTTAATCACCTGCAGAGAGAGAGACCTGGCTGTTTAATCACCTGTAGAGAGAGACCTGGCTGTTTAATCACCTGTAGAGAGAGAGACCTGGCTGTTTAATCACCTGTAGAGAGAGACCTGGCTGTTTAATCACCTGTAGAGAGAGACCTGGCTGTTTAATCACCTGTAGAGAGAGACCTGGCTGTTTAATCACCTGCAGAGAGAGACCTGGCTGTTTAATCACCTGCAGAGAGAGAGACCTGGCTGTTTAATCACCTGTAGAGAGAGACCTGGCTGTTTAATCACCTGTAGAGAGAGACCTGGCTGTTTAATCACCTGCAGAGAGAGAGACCTGGCTGTTTAATCACCTGTAGAGAGAGACCTGGCTGTTTAATCACCTGTAGAGAGAGAGACCTGGCTGTTTAATCACCTGTAGAGAGAGACCTGGCTGTTTAATCACCTGTAGAGAGAGACCTGGCTGTTTAATCACCTGTAGAGAGAGAGACCTGGCTGTTTAATCACCTGCAGAGAGAGACCTGGCTGTTTAATCACCTGTAGAGAGAGACCTGGCTGTTTAATCACCTGTAGAGAGAGACCTGGCTGTTTAATCACCTGCAGAGAGAGACCTGGCTGTTTAATCACCTGTAGAGAGAGACCTGGCTGTTTAATCACCTGTAGAGAGAGACCTGGCTGTTTAATCACCTGTAGAGAGAGACCTGGCTGTTTAATCACCTGCAGAGAGAGACCTGGCTGTTTAATCACCTGTAGAGAGAGAGACCTGGCTGTTTAATCACCTGTAGAGAGAGAGACCTGGCTGTTTAATCACCTGTAGAGAGAGACCTGGCTGTTTAATCACCTGTAGAGAGAGACCTGGCTGTTTAATCACCTGCAGAGAGAGAGACCTGGCTGTTTAATCACCTGCAGAGAGAGAGACCTGGCTGTTTAATCACCTGTAGAGAGAGACCTGGCTGTTTAATCACCTGCAGAGAGAGACCTGGCTGTTTAATCACCTGCAGAGAGAGACCTGGCTGTTTAATCACCTGTAGAGAGAGACCTGGCTGTTTAATCACCTGTAGAGAGAGACCTGGCTGTTTAATCACCTGCAGAGAGAGACCTGGCTGTTTAATCACCTGCAGAGAGAGAGACCTGGCTGTTTAATCACCTGCAGAGAGAGACCTGGCTGTTTAATCACCTGTAGAGAGAGACCTGGCTGTTTAATCACCTGTAGAGAGAGACCTGGCTGTTTAATCACCTGTAGAGAGAGACCTGGCTGTTTAATCACCTGCAGAGAGAGACCTGGCTGTTTAATCACCTGCAGAGAGAGAGACCTGGCTGTTTAATCACCTGTAGAGAGAGACCTGGCTGTTTAATCACCTGTAGAGAGAGACCTGGCTGTTTAATCACCTGCAGAGAGAGACCTGGCTGTTTAATCACCTGTAGAGAGAGACCTGGCTGTTTAATCACCTGTAGAGAGAGAGACCTGGCTGTTTAATCACCTGCAGAGAGAGACCTGGCTGTTTAATCACCTGCAGAGAGAGACCTGGCTGTTTAATCACCTGCAGAGAGAGACCTGGCTGTTTAATCACCTGTAGAGAGAGAGACCTGGCTGTTTAATCACCTGCAGAGAGAGACCTGGCTGTTTAATCACCTGCAGAGAGAGACCTGGCTGTTTAATCACCTGCAGAGAGAGAGACCTGGCTGTTTAATCACCTGCAGAGAGAGACCTGGCTGTTTAATCACCTGTAGAGAGAGAGACCTGGCTGTTTAATCACCTGCAGAGAGAGACCTGGCTGTTTAATCACCCGCAGAGAGAGACCTGGCTGTTTAATCACCTGTAGAGAGAGACCTGGCTGTTTAATCACCTGCAGAGAGAGACCTGGCTGTTTAATCACCTGCAGAGAGAGAGACCTGGCTGTTTAATCACCTGCAGAGAGAGACCTGGCTGTTTAATCACCTGCAGAGAGAGACCTGGCTGTTTAATCACCTGTAGAGAGAGAGACCTGGCTGTTTAATCACCTGCAGAGAGAGACCTGGCTGTTTAATCACCTGTAGAGAGAGACCTGGCTGTTTAATCACCTGTAGAGAGAGACCTGGCTGTTTAATCACCTGTAGAGAGAGACCTGGCTGTTTAATCACCTGCAGAGAGAGACCTGGCTGTTTAATCACCTGCAGAGAGAGAGACCTGGCTGTTTAATCACCTGCAGAGAGAGACCTGGCTGTTTAATCACCTGCAGAGAGAGACCTGGCTGTTTAATCACCTGTAGAGAGAGACCTGGCTGTTTAATCACCTGCAGAGAGAGACCTGGCTGTTTAATCACCTGCAGAGAGAGACCTGGCTGTTTAATCACCTGCAGAGAGAGACCTGGCTGTTTAATCACCTGTAGAGAGAGACCTGGCTGTTTAATCACCTGTAGAGAGAGACCTGGCTGTTTAATCACCTGCAGAGAGAGACCTGGCTGTTTAATCACCTGCAGAGAGAGAGACCTGGCTGTTTAATCACCTGTAGAGAGAGACCTGGCTGTTTAATCACCTGTAGAGAGAGACCTGGCTGTTTAATCACCTGCAGAGAGAGAGACCTGGCTGTTTAATCACCTGCAGAGAGAGAGACCTGGCTGTTTAATCACCTGTAGAGAGAGAGACCTGGCTGTTTAATCACCTGTAGAGAGAGACCTGGCTGTTTAATCACCTGCAGAGAGAGAGACCTGGCTGTTTAATCACCTGTAGAGAGAGACCTGGCTGTTTAATCACCTGTAGAGAGAGACCTGGCTGTTTAATCACCTGCAGAGAGAGACCTGGCTGTTTAATCACCTGCAGAGAGAGACCTGGCTGTTTAATCACCTGCAGAGAGAGAGACCTGGCTGTTTAATCACCTGCAGAGAGAGACCTGGCTGTTTAATCACCTGCAGAGAGAGACCTGGCTGTTTAATCACCTGCAGAGAGAGACCTGGCTGTTTAATCACCTGTAGAGAGAGAGACCTGGCTGTTTAATCACCTGCAGAGAGAGACCTGGCTGTTTAATCACCTGCAGAGAGAGACCTGGCTGTTTAATCACCTGTAGAGAGAGACAGACTGGCTGTTTAATCACCTGCAGAGAGAGACCTGGCTGTTTAATCACCTGCAGAGAGAGAGACCTGGCTGTTTAATCACCTGCAGAGAGAGAGACCTGGCTGTTTAATCACCTGTAGAGAGAGAGACCTGGCTGTTTAATCACCTGCAGAGAGAGAGACCTGGCTGTTTAATCACCTGCAGAGAGAGACCTGGCTGTTTAATCACCTGTAGAGAGAGACCTGGCTGTTTAATCACCTGTAGAGAGAGACCTGGCTGTTTAATCACCTGTAGAGAGAGAGACCTGGCTGTTTAATCACCTGTAGAGAGAGACCTGGCTGTTTAATCACCTGTAGAGAGAGACCTGGCTGTTTAATCACCTGTAGAGAGAGACCTGGCTGTTTAATCACCTGCAGAGAGAGACCTGGCTGTTTAATCACCTGTAGAGAGAGAGACCTGGCTGTTTAATCACCTGCAGAGAGAGACCTGGCTGTTTAATCACCTGTAGAGAGAGACCTGGCTGTTTAATCACCTGCAGAGAGAGACCTGGCTGTTTAATCACCTGTAGAGAGAGACCTGGCTGTTTAATCACCTGTAGAGAGAGACCTGGCTGTTTAATCACCTGTAGAGAGAGACCTGGCTGTTTAATCACCTGCAGAGAGAGACCTGGCTGTTTAATCACCTGTAGAGAGAGACCTGGCTGTTTAATCACCTGTAGAGAGAGACCTGGCTGTTTAATCACCTGTAGAGAGAGACCTGGCTGTTTAATCACCTGCAGAGAGAGACCTGGCTGTTTAATCACCTGTAGAGAGAGAGACCTGGCTGTTTAATCACCTGTAGAGAGAGACCTGGCTGTTTAATCACCTGCAGAGAGAGACCTGGCTGTTTAATCACCTGCAGAGAGAGACCTGGCTGTTTAATCACCTGTAGAGAGAGACCTGGCTGTTTAATCACCTGTAGAGAGAGACCTGGCTGTTTAATCACCTGTAGAGAGACCTGGCTGTTTAATCACCTGTAGAGAGAGAGACCTGGCTGTTTAATCACCTGTAGAGAGAGACCTGGCTGTTTAATCACCTGTAGAGAGAGAGACCTGGCTGTTTAATCACCTGTAGAGAGAGACCTGGCTGTTTAATCACCTGTAGAGAGAGACCTGGCTGTTTAATCACCTGCAGAGAGAGACCTGGCTGTTTAATCACCTGCAGAGAGAGAGACCTGGCTGTTTAATCACCTGCAGAGAGAGACCTGGCTGTTTAATCACCTGTAGAGAGAGAGACCTGGCTGTTTAATCACCTGCAGAGAGAGAGACCTGGCTGTTTAATCACCTGCAGAGAGAGACCTGGCTGTTTAATCACCTGCAGAGAGAGACCTGGCTGTTTAATCACCTGTAGAGAGAGAGACCTGGCTGTTTAATCACCTGCAGAGAGAGACCTGGCTGTTTAATCACCTGTAGAGAGAGAGACCTGGCTGTTTAATCACCTGTAGAGAGAGAGACCTGGCTGTTTAATCACCTGTAGAGAGAGACCTGGCTGTTTAATCACCTGCAGAGAGAGACCTGGCTGTTTAATCACCTGCAGAGAGAGACCTGGCTGTTTAATCACCTGCAGAGAGAGACCTGGCTGTTTAATCACCTGTAGAGAGAGAGACCTGGCTGTTTAATCACCTGTAGAGAGAGACCTGGCTGTTTAATCACCTGTAGAGAGAGACCTGGCTGTTTAATCACCTGCAGAGAGAGACCTGGCTGTTTAATCACCTGTAGAGAGAGAGACCTGGCTGTTTAATCACCTGTAGAGAGAGACCTGGCTGTTTAATCACCTGTAGAGAGAGAGACCTGGCTGTTTAATCACCTGTAGAGAGAGACCTGGCTGTTTAATCACCTGCAGAGAGAGAGACCTGGCTGTTTAATCACCTGTAGAGAGAGACCTGGCTGTTTAATCACCTGTAGAGAGAGACCTGGCTGTTTAATCACCTGCAGAGAGAGACCTGGCTGTTTAATCACCTGCAGAGAGAGAGACCTGGCTGTTTAATCACCTGTAGAGAGAGACCTGGCTGTTTAATCACCTGTAGAGAGAGAGACCTGGCTGTTTAATCACCTGCAGAGAGAGACCTGGCTGTTTAATCACCTGCAGAGAGAGAGACCTGGCTGTTTAATCACCTGCAGAGAGAGACCTGGCTGTTTAATCACCTGCAGAGAGAGAGACCTGGCTGTTTAATCACCTGCAGAGAGAGACCTGGCTGTTTAATCACCTGCAGAGAGAGACCTGGCTGTTTAATCACCTGCAGAGAGAGACCTGGCTGTTTAATCACCTGCAGAGAGAGACCTGGCTGTTTAATCACCTGTAGAGAGAGACCTGGCTGTTTAATCACCTGTAGAGAGAGACCTGGCTGTTTAATCACCTGTAGAGAGAGAGACCTGGCTGTTTAATCACCTGTAGAGAGAGAGACCTGGCTGTTTAATCACCTGTAGAGAGAGACCTGGCTGTTTAATCACCTGCAGAGAGAGACCTGGCTGTTTAATCACCTGCAGAGAGAGACCTGGCTGTTTAATCACCTGCAGAGAGAGACCTGGCTGTTTAATCACCTGTAGAGAGAGAGACCTGGCTGTTTAATCACCTGTAGAGAGAGACCTGGCTGTTTAATCACCTGTAGAGAGAGACCTGGCTGTTTAATCACCTGTAGAGAGAGACCTGGCTGTTTAATCACCTGCAGAGAGAGACCTGGCTGTTTAATCACCTGCAGAGAGAGACCTGGCTGTTTAATCACCTGCAGAGAGAGAGACCTGGCTGTTTAATCACCTGTAGAGAGAGACCTGGCTGTTTAATCACCTGTAGAGAGAGACCTGGCTGTTTAATCACCTGTAGAGAGAGACCTGGCTGTTTAATCACCTGCAGAGAGAGACCTGGCTGTTTAATCACCTGCAGAGAGAGAGACCTGGCTGTTTAATCACCTGTAGAGAGAGACCTGGCTGTTTAATCACCTGCAGAGAGAGACCTGGCTGTTTAATCACCTGTAGAGAGAGACCTGGCTGTTTAATCACCTGTAGAGAGAGAGACCTGGCTGTTTAATCACCTGTAGAGAGAGACCTGGCTGTTTAATCACCTGTAGAGAGAGACCTGGCTGTTTAATCACCTGTAGAGAGAGAGACCTGGCTGTTTAATCACCTGTAGAGAGAGACCTGGCTGTTTAATCACCTGTAGAGAGAGAGACCTGGCTGTTTAATCACCTGTAGAGAGAGACCTGGCTGTTTAATCACCTGCAGAGAGAGACCTGGCTGTTTAATCACCTGCAGAGAGAGAGACCTGGCTGTTTAATCACCTGTAGAGAGAGAGACCTGGCTGTTTAATCACCTGCAGAGAGAGACCTGGCTGTTTAATCACCTGTAGAGAGAGACCTGGCTGTTTAATCACCTGTAGAGAGAGACCTGGCTGTTTAATCACCTGTAGAGAGAGACCTGGCTGTTTAATCACCTGCAGAGAGAGACCTGGCTGTTTAATCACCTGCAGAGAGAGACCTGGCTGTTTAATCACCTGCAGAGAGAGACCTGGCTGTTTAATCACCTGCAGAGAGAGACCTGGCTGTTTAATCACCGGCAGAGAGAGACCTGGCTGTTTAATCACCTGCAGAGAGAGACCTGGCTGTTTAATCACCTGTAGAGAGAGACCTGGCTGTTTAATCACCTGCAGAGAGAGACCTGGCTGTTTAATCACCTGCAGAGAGAGACCTGGCTGTTTAATCACCTGTAGAGAGAGACCTGGCTGTTTAATCACCTGTAGAGAGAGAGACCTGGCTGTTTAATCACCTGTAGAGAGAGACCTGGCTGTTTAATCACCTGCAGAGAGAGACCTGGCTGTTTAATCACCTGCAGAGAGAGACCTGGCTGTTTAATCACCTGCAGAGAGAGACCTGGCTGTTTAATCACCTGTAGAGAGAGAGACCTGGCTGTTTAATCACCTGCAGAGAGAGACCTGGCTGTTTAATCACCTGCAGAGAGAGAGACCTGGCTGTTTAATCACCTGTAGAGAGAGACCTGGCTGTTTAATCACCTGTAGAGAGAGACCTGGCTGTTTAATCACCTGTAGAGAGAGAGACCTGGCTGTTTAATCACCTGTAGAGAGAGACCTGGCTGTTTAATCACCTGCAGAGAGAGACCTGGCTGTTTAATCACCTGCAGAGAGAGACCTGGCTGTTTAATCACCTGCAGAGAGAGACCTGGCTGTTTAATCACCTGCAGAGAGAGACCTGGCTGTTTAATCACCTGTAGAGAGAGACCTGGCTGTTTAATCACCTGCAGAGAGAGACCTGGCTGTTTAATCACCTGTAGAGAGAGACCTGGCTGTTTAATCACCTGTAGAGAGAGAGACCTGGCTGTTTAATCACCTGCAGAGAGAGACCTGGCTGTTTAATCACCTGCAGAGAGAGACCTGGCTGTGTAATCACCTGCAGAGAGAGACCTGGCTGTTTAATCACCTGCAGAGAGAGACCTGGCTGTTTAATCACCTGTAGAGAGAGAGACCTGGCTGTTTAATCACCTGCAGAGAGAGACCTGGCTGTTTAATCACCTGCAGAGAGAGACCTGGCTGTTTAATCACCTGTAGAGAGAGACCTGGCTGTTTAATCACCTGCAGAGAGAGACCTGGCTGTTTAATCACCTGCAGAGAGAGACCTGGCTGTTTAATCACCTGCAGAGAGACCTGGCTGTTTAATCACCTGCAGAGAGAGACCTGGCTGTTTAATCACCTGCAGAGAGAGACCTGGCTGTTTAATCACCTGCAGAGAGAGACCTGGCTGTTTAATCACCTGTAGAGAGAGACCTGGCTGTTTAATCACCTGTAGAGAGAGACCTGGCTGTTTAATCACCTGCAGAGAGAGAGACCTGGCTGTTTAATCACCTGCAGAGAGAGACCTGGCTGTTTAATCACCTGCAGAGAGAGAGACCTGGCTGTTTAATCACCTGCAGAGAGAGACCTGGCTGTTTAATCACCTGTAGAGAGAGAGACCTGGCTGTTTAATCACCTGTAGAGAGAGAGACCTGGCTGTTTAATCACCTGTAGAGAGAGACCTGGCTGTTTAATCACCTGCAGAGAGAGACCTGGCTGTTTAATCACCTGTAGAGAGAGACCTGGCTGTTTAATCACCTGTAGAGAGAGAGACCTGGCTGTTTAATCACCTGCAGAGAGAGACCTGGCTGTTTAATCACCTGTAGAGAGAGACCTGGCTGTTTAATCACCTGTAGAGAGAGAGACCTGGCTGTTTAATCACCGGCAGAGAGAGAGACCTGGCTGTTTAATCACCGGCAGAGAGAGAGACCTGGCTGTTTAATCACCTGTAGAGAGAGAGACCTGGCTGTTTAATCACCGGCAGAGGGAGATCTGGCCGTGTAAGTGACTGTCCCTTCTCCTCGGCCCCAGCCCGAACCCAGTCACTAACTTAAGGCTCAGCCAGAGTGGGTGGATGAGGAGGGAGAGTCCATGTTAATACGTACTGATCCTGCAGTCTGGCCCAGCGAACCCTGGAGTGCACTCACATCGATACCAGTTATCACCATCCACACAGGTCCCACTGTTATAACTGGAGAGGAGGAGAGGAAGAGGAGAGAAGAGGGGAGGAGGGAGGAGAGGAGAGGAGGGACGAGAGGGGAGGAGGGACGAGAGGAGAGGGGAGGAGGGAGGAGAGGAGGGTTGAGAGGGGAGGAGGGAGGAGAGAAGGGAGGAGAGGGGAGGAGGGGTGAGAGGGGAGGAGGGGTGAGAGGAGAGAAGGGGTGAGAGGGGAGGAGGGAGGAGAGAAGGGAGGAGAGGGGAGGAGGGAAAAGAGGGGAGGAGGGAGGAGAGAAGAGGAGGGAGGAGAGGGGAGAAGGGGGAGAGGGGAGGAGGGAGGAGAGGAGAGGAGAGGAGGGGTGAGAGGAGAGAAGGGGTGAGAGGGGAGGAGGGAAAAGAGGGGGAGGGAGGAGAGAAGAGGAGGGAGGAGAGGAGGGGTGAGGGGAGGAGGGAGGAGAGGAGAGAAGAGGTGAGAAAAGAGAAGTGAGAAAGGAGGGGTGAGAGGAGAGGAGGGAGGGAGGGGTGAGAGGGGAGGAGGGAGGAGAGGAGAGGAGGGAGAGAGACAGAGAGAGACAGAGAGAGAGAGGGTTCAGGGGTGAGAGGAGAGGAGGGAGAGAGGAGGGGTGAGAGGGGAGGAGGGGTGAGAGGGGAGGAGGGAGGAGAGAAGAGGAGGGAGGAGAGGGGAGAAGGGGGAGAGGAGAGGAGGGAGAGAGACAGAGAGAGAGAGGGTTCAGTCTCAGAACAACATCAAAACATCTTGGTCAAACTGAAGTCTCTCAGACTAGGTCCCAAATGACACCCTTATCCTCTACATAGAACCCTATGGGCCCTGGTCTAAAGTAGTGTACTCTGCAGGGAATAGGGTGCAATTTGGGACATATTTCAAACTAGGAAGGGCAGGGGGATATCTATATCCAACATGACTAGTACTACCATAACTACTACAACCATAACCAGTAATACCATAACCAGTACTACCATAACAAGTACTACAATAACTAGTACTACCATAACTAGTACAATCATAACCAGTAATACCATAACCAGTACTACCATAACTAGTACTACCATAACCAGTAATACCATAACCAGTAATACCATAACCAGTACTACCATAACCAGTAATACCATAACCAGTACTACCATAACCAGTACTACCATAACTAGTAATACCAGTACTGTGTCCTTCCTAACCATTATAGTCTGTGTCCTCCTTCCTATTTTTTTTATTTTTTTATTTCACCTTTATTTAACCAGGTAGGCTAGTTGAGAACAAGTTCTCATTTGCAACTGCGACCTGGCCAAGATAAAGCATAGCAGTGTGAACAGACAACACAGAGTTACACATGGAGTAAACAATTAGCAAGTCAATAACACAGTAGAAAAAGAAAAAAAAATTGGCAGTCTATATACAATGTGTGCAAAAGGCATGAGGAGGTAGGCGAATAATACAATTTTGCAGATTAACACTGGAGTGATAAATGATCAAATGGTCATGTACAGGTAGAGATATTGGTGTGCAAAAGAGCAGAAAAGTAAATAAATAAAAACAGTATAAAAACAGTATGGGAATGAGGTAGGTGAAAATGGGTGAGCTATTTACCTATAGACTATGTACAGCTGCAGCGATCGGTTAGCTGCTCGGATAGCTGATGTTTGAAGTTGGTGAGGGAGATAAAAGTCTCCAACTTCAGCGATTTTGCAATTCGTTCCAGTCACAGGCAGCAGAGTACTGGAACGAAAGGCGGCCAAATGAGGTGTTGGCTTTAGGGATGATCAGTGAGATACACCTGCTGGAGCGCGTGCTACGGATGGGTGTTGCCATCGTGACCAGTGAGCTGAGATAAGGCGGAGCTTTACCTAGCATGGACTTGTAGATGACCTGGAGCCAGTGGGTCTGGCGACGAATATGTAGTGAGGGCCAGCCGACTAGAGCATACAAGTCGCAGTGGTGGGTGGTATAAGGTGCTTTAGTGACAAAACGGATGGCACTGTGATAGACTGCATCCAGTTTGCTGAGTAGAGTGTTGGAAGCCATTTTGTAGATGACATCGCCGGTCGAGGATCGGTAGGATAGTCAGTTTTACTAGGGTAAGCTTGGCAGCGTGAGTGAAGGAGGCTTTGTTGCGGAATAGAAAGCCGACTCTTGATTTGATTTTTGATTGGAGATGTTTGATGTGAGTCTGGAAGGAGAGTTTGCAGTCTAGCCAGACACCTAGGTACTTATAGATGTCCACATATTCAAGGTCGGAACCATCCAGGGTGGTGATGCTAGTCGGGCATGCGGGTGCAGGCAGCGATCGGTTGAAAAGCATGCATTTGGTTTTACTCGCGTTTAAGAGCAGTTGGAGGCCACGGAAGGAGTGCTGTATGGCATTGAAGCTCGTTTGGAGGTTTGATAGCACAGTGTCCAATGACGGGCCGAAAGTATATAGAATGGTGTCGTCTGCGTAGAGGTGGATCAGGGAATCGCCCGCAGCAAGAGCAACATCATTGATATATACAGAGAAAAGAGTCGGCCCGAGAATTGAACCCTGTGGCACCCCCATAGAGACTGCCAGAGGACCGGACAGCATGCCCTCCGATTTGACACACTGACCTCTGTCTGCAAAGTAATTGGTGAACCAGGCAAGGCAGTCATCCGAAAACCGAGGCTGTTGAGTCTGCCGATAAGAATATGGTGATTGACAGAGTCGAAAGCCTTGGCGAGGTCGATGAAGACGGCTGCACAGTACTGTCTTTTATCGATGGCGGTTATGATATCGTTTAGTAACTTGAGTGTGGCTGAGGTGCACCCGTGACCGGCTCGGAAACCAGATTGCATAGCGGAGAAGGTACGGTGGGATTCGAGATGGTCAGTGACCTGTTTGTTGACTTGGCTTTCGAAGACCTTAGATAGGCAGGGCAGGATGGATATAGGTCTATAGCAGTTTGGGTCCAGGGTGTCTCCCCTTTGAAGAGGGGGATGACTGCGGCAGCTTTCCAATCCTTGGGGATCTCAGACGATATGAAAGAGAGGTTGAACAGGCTGGTAATAGGGGTTGCGACAATGGCGGCAGATAGTTTCAGAAATAGCGGGTCCAGATTGTCAAGCCCAGCTGATTTGTACGGGTCCAGGTTTTGCAGCTCTTTCAGAACATCTGCTATCTGGATTTGGGTAAAGGAGAACCTGGAGAGGCTTGGGCGAGGAGCTGCGGGGGGAGCGGAGCTGTTGGCCGAGGTTGGAGTAGCCAGGCGGAAGGCATGGCCAGCCGTTGAGAAGTGCTTATTGAAGTTTTCGATAATCATGGATTTATCAGTGGTGACCGTGTTACCTAGCCTCAGTGCAGTGGGCAGCTGGGAGGAGGTGCTCTTGTTCTCCATGGACTTCACAGTGTCCCAGAACTTTTTGGAGTTGGAGCTACAGGATGCAAACTTCTGCCTGAAGAAGCTGGCCTTAGCTTTCCTGACTGACTGCGTGTATTGGTTCCTGACTTCCCTGAACAGTTGCATATCGCGGGGACTATTCGATGCTATTGCAGTCCGCCACAGGATGTTTTTGTGCTGATCGAGGGCAGTCAGGTCTGAAGTGAACCAAGGGCTATATCTGTTCTTAGTTCTGCATTTTTTGAACGGAGCATGCTTATCTAAAATGGTGAGGAAGTTACTTTTAAAGAATGACCATGCATCCTCAACTGACGGGATGAGGTCAATGTCCTTCCAGGATACCCGGGCCAGGTCGATTAGAAAGGCCTGCCATTATAGTCTGTGTCCTTCCTAACCATTATAGTCTGTGTCCTCCTTCCTAACCATTATAGTCTGTGTCCTCCTTCCTAACCATTATAGTCTGTGTCCTTCCTAACCATTATAGTCTGTGACCTCCTTCCTAACCATTATAGTCTGTGTCCTTCCTAACCATTATAGTCTGTGTCCTCCTTCCTAACCATTATAGTCTGTGTCCTTCCTAACCATTATAGTCTGTGTCCTCCTTCCTAACCATTATAGTCTGTGTCCTTCCTAACCATTATAGTCTGTGTCCTTCCTAACCATTATAGTCTGTGTCCTTCCTAACCATTATAGTCTGTGTCCTTCCTAACCATTATAGTCTGTGTCCTTCCTAACCATTATAGTCTGTGTCCTTCCTAACCATTATAGTCTGTGTCCTTCCTAACCATTATAGTCTGTGTCCTTCCTAACCATTATAGTCTGTGTCCTTCCTAACCATTATAGTCTGTGTCCTTCCTAACCATTATAGTCTGTGTCCTTCCTAACCATTATAGTCTGTGTCCTTCCTAACCATTATAGTCTGTGTCCTCCTTCCTAACCATTATAGTCTGTGTCCTCCTTCCTAACCATTATAGTCTGTGTCCTTCCTAACCATTATAGTCTGTGTCCTCCTTCCTAACCATTATAGTCTGTGTCCTTCCTAACCATTATAGTCTGTGTCCTCCTTCCTAACCATTATAGTCTGTGTCCTCCTTCCTAACCATTATAGTCTGTGTCCTTCCTAACCATTATAGTCTGTGTCCTCCTTCCTAACCAGTATAGTCTGTGTCCTCCTTCCTAACCAGTATAGTCTGTGTCCTCCTTCCTAACCATTATAGTTCAGTACAGACTGCAGAATAAACCTGGGTTCAAATACTATTTGGCATCATTTGAAATAATATATCTGGGCCAGAACCCACCCATTTGGCAGGCTATAGAACATGTTTAAATATTTGGTACGGTGCAAAGTAGAGGAACACCTTGTTCTGATCTGTCTTGTCTGACTCAATAGGAAATGTGTTCCACTTACCATGGGTGGGGATTACAGTCGTTGGTATCTGGAAAAAAGAGAGAGGAGTTATTTTCACACGCATGTGGAGAGAGGGAGAGACAGAGAGAGAGAGAGAGAGAGAGAGAGAGAGAGAGAGAGAGAGAGAGAGACAGAGACAGAGACAGAGACAGAGAGAGAGGGACAGAGACAGAGAGAGACAGAGACAGAGACAGAGAGACAGAGACAGAGAGAGACATGAGTGTCAAGAGGTACACCACCGCCCCTACCCCCGCCCCTACCCCCATACACCCCATTCCCCTACCCCCATACACCCCCGCCCCAATCCCCATACACCCCCGCCCCTATCCCCATACACCCCCGCCCTATCCCCATACACCCACACCCCTATCCCCATACACCCCTGCCCCTACCCCCATACACCCCCGCCCCTATACCCACGTCCCTATCCTCCCCATCCAGAACTCTCCCCCCCCTGTCCAGAACCCTGCTCCCCCTATGCAGAACCGCTGCACCTCCCCATCCAGAACCCTGCTCCTCCCCCATCCAGAATCCTGCTCCTCCCCATCCAGAACCCTGCTCCTCCCCATCCAGAATCCTGCCTCCCCCATTCAGAACCCTGCCCCTGCCCCTCCCCCATCCAGAATCCTGCTCCTCCCCCATCCAGAACCCTGCTCCTCCCCCTCCAGAATCCTGCTCCTCCCCCATCCAGAACCCTGCCCCTCCCCCATCCAGAACCCTGCTCCTCCCCCATCCAGAATCCTGCTCCTCCCCCATCCAGAACCCTGCTCCTCCCCCATCCAGAACCCTGCTCCTCCCCCATCCAGAATCCTGCCTCCCCCCATCCAGAACCCTGCTCCTCCCCCATCCAGAACCCTGCTCCTCCCCCATCCAGAACCCTGCTCCTCCCCCATCCAGAACCCTGCTCCTCCCCCATCCAGAACCTTGCTCCTCCCCCATCCAGAACCCTGCTCCTCCCCCATCCAGAACCCTGCCCCTCCCCCATTCTCAAGGCCATCTTCCTCTAAGCAGGGAACACAGGGAGTGATAGAACAGGTAGGCCAGAAGACCTGTGTTGTGTACCCACTCTGTTTACAGGTGTCTCCCTCCCAGCCCTCCTTGCAGACGCAGGTGAAGGAGTCCCCGCTGGTCACACAGGTTCCCCCGTACTGACAGGGGTTAGGAAGACAGCTGCTGTTCTTAGCTAGAGGAGGAGGAGAGGTGAGTCAGTAGCATTAGTTCATCTGGGTCAAATTCAGCTAAACGTTTAAAAACATTGTGTGTCCTATTAGATGAGTTGAAATAAAATCCTAACAGCCTGGTTAGTGCCTATTGGTCTAGAGCCAGGGGAGGGAGGAGGGGACTAACACAGCTATATTACAGGCAGCCCCTCCCTCCCTCCCAGACTAACTCACCTATATTACAGGTAGCCCCCTCCCTCCCTCCCTCCCTCCCTCCCTCCCAGACTAACTCACCTATATTACAGGTAGCCCCTCCCTCCCTCCCTCCCAGACTAACTCACCTATATTACAGGTAGCCCCTCCCTCCCTCCCTCCCAGACTAACTCACCTATATTACAGGTAGCCCCCCCCCTCCCTCCCTCCCAGACTAACTCACCTATATTACAGGTAGCCCCTCCCTCCCACCCAGACTAACTCACCTATATTACAGGTAGCCCCTCCCTCCCACCCAGACTAACTCACCTATATTACAGGTAGCCCCTCCCTCCCACCCAGACTAACTCACCTATATTACAGGTAGCCCCTCCCTCCCTCCCACCCAGACTAACTCACCTATATTACAGGTAGCCCCCTCCCTCCCACCCAGACTAACTCACCTATATTACAGGTAGCCCCCTCCCTCCCAGACTAACTCACCTATATTACAGGTAGCCCCCTCCCTCCCACCCAGACTAACTCACCTATATTACAGGTAGCCCCCTCCCTCCCTCCCAGACTAAACTCACCTATATTACAGGCAGCCCCTCCCACCCAGACTAACTCACCTATATTACAGGTAGCCCCCCTCCCTCCCAGACTAACTCACCTATATTACAGGTAGCCCCTCCCTCCCACCCAGACTAACTCACCTATATTACAGGTAGCCCCTCCCTCCCACCCAGACTAACTCACCTATATTACAGGTAGCCCCTCCCTCCCACCCAGACTAACTCACCTATATTACAGGTAGCCCCTCCTCCCACCCAGACTAACTCACCTATATTACAGGTAGCCCCCTCCCTCCCACCCAGACTAACTCACCTATATTACAGGTAGCCCCCCTCCCTCCCACCCAGACTAACTCACCTATATTACAGGTAGCCCCCTCCCTCCCTCCCAGACTAACTCACCTATATTACAGGTAGCCCCTCCCCCCCAGACTCCCAGACTAACTCACCTATATTACAGGTAGCCCCTCCCTCCCTCCCAGACTAACTCACCTATATTACAGGTAGCCCCCTCCCTCCCTCCCAGACTAACTCACCTATATTACAGGTAGCCCCTCCCCTCCCCTCCCAGACTAACTCACCTATATTACAGGTAGCCCTCCCTCCCAGACTAACTCACCTATATTACAGGTAGCCCCTCCCTCCCACCCAGACTAACTCACCTATATTACAGGTAGCCCCTCCCTCCCTCCCAGACTAACTCTCACCTATATCCCACCCAGACTACTCACCTATATTAGCACCCCCTCCCTCCCCTCCCAGACTAACTCACCTATATTACAGGTAGCCCCTCCCTCCCTCCCCCAGACTAACTCACCTATATTACAGGTAGCCCCTCCCTCCCACCCAGACTAACTCACCTATATTACAGGTAGCCCTCCCTCCCACCCAGACTAACTCACCTATATTACAGGTAGCCCTCCTCCCACCCAGACTAACTCACCTATATTACAGGTAGCCCCCCCCTCCCACCCAGACTAACTCACCTATATTACAGGTAGCCCCTCCTCCCACCCAGACTAACTCACCTATATTACAGGTAGCCCCTCCCTCCCACCCAGACTAACTCACCTATATTACAGGTAGCCCCTCCCTCCCACCCAGACTAACTCACCTATATTACAGGTAGCCCCTCCCTCCCACCCAGACTAACTCACCTATATTACAGGTAGCCCCTCCCTCCCACCCAGACTAACTCACCTATATTACAGGTAGCCCCTCCCTCCCACCCAGACTAACTCACCTATATTACAGGTAGCCCCCTCCCTCCCAGACTAACTCACCTATATTACAGGTAGCCCCTCCCTCCCACCCAGACTAACTCACCTATATTACAGGTAGCCCCCCAGACTCCCTCCCACCCAGACTAACTCACCTATATTACAGGTAGCCCCTCCCTCCCACCCAGACTAACTCACCTATATTACAGGTAGCCCCCTCCCACCCAGACTAACTCACCTATATTACAGGTAGCCCCTCCCTCCCACCCAGACTAACTCACCTATATTACAGGTAGCCCCTCCCTCCCAGACTAACTCACCTATATTACAGGTAGCCCCTCCCTCCCACCCAGACTAACTCACCTATATTACAGGTAGCCCCTCCCTCCCTCCCAGACTAACTCACCTATATTACAGGTAGCCCCTCCCTCCCACCCAGACTAACTCACCTATATTACAGGTAGCCTCCCTCCCTCCCACCCAGACTAACTCACCTATATTACAGGTAGCCCCTCCCCTCCCACCCAGACTAACTCACCTATATTACAGGTAGCCCTCCCTCCCACCCAGACTAACTCACCTATATTACAGGTAGCCCCCTCCTCCCACCCAGACTAACTCACCTATATTACAGGTAGCCCCTCCTCCCTCCCAGACTAACTCACCTATATTACAGGTAGCCCTCCCTCCCTCCCAGACTAACTCACCTATATTACAGGTAGCCCCTCCCTCCCACCCAGACTAACTCACCTATATTACAGGTAGCCCCTCCCTCCCACCCAGACTAACTCACCTATATTACAGGTAGCCCCTCCCTCCCTCCCCAGACTAACTCACCTATATTACAGGTAGCCCCCTCCCACCCAGACTAACTCACCTATATTACAGGTAGCCCCCTCCCTCCCTCCCAGACTAACTCACCTATATTACAGGTAGCCCCTCCCTCCCTCCCAGACTAACTCACCTATATTACAGGTAGCCCCCCCCCCTCCCTCCCCTCCCAGACTAACTCACCTATATTACAGGTAGCCCCCTCCCTCCCACCCAGACTAACTCACCTATATTACAGGTAGCCCCCTCCCTCCCACCCAGACTAACTCACCTATATTACAGGTAGCCCCCTCCCTCCCACCCAGACTAACTCACCTATATTACAGGTAGCCCCTCCTCCCTCCCAGACTAACTCACCTATATTACAGGTAGCCCCCTCCCTCCCTCCCAGACTAACTCACCTATATTACAGGTAGCCCCTCCCTCCCACCCAGACTAACTCACCTATATTACAGGTAGCCCCTCCCTCCCACCCAGACTAACTCACCTATATTACAGGTAGCCCCTCCCTCCCTCCCAGACTAACTCACCTATATTACAGGTAGCCCCTCCCTCCCACCCAGACTAACTCACCTATATTACAGGTAGCCCCCCCCCCCCAGACTAACTCACCTATATTACAGGTAGCCCCCTCCCTCCCACCCAGACTAACTCACCTATATTACAGGTAGCCCCCTCCCTCCCACCCAGACTAACTCACCTATATTACAGGTAGCCCCCTCCTCCCTCCCAGACTAACTCACCTATATTACAGGTAGCCCCTCCCTCCCACCCAGACTAACTCACCTATATTACAGGTAGCCCTCCCTCCCACCCAGACTAACTCACCTATATTACAGGTAGCCCCCTCCCTCCCTCCCAGACTAACTCACCTATATTACAGGTAGCCCCTCCCTCCCTCCCAGACTAACTCACCTATATTACAGGTAGCCCCTCCCTCCCACCCAGACTAACTCACCTATATTACAGGTAGCCCCCTCCCTCCACCCAGACTAACTCACCTATATTACAGGTAGCCCCTACCCTCCCTCCCAGACTAACTCACCTATATTACAGGTAGCCCCTCCCTCCCTCCCAGACTAACTCACCTATATTACAGGTAGCCCCTCCCTCCCTCCCAGACTAACTCACCTATATTACAGGTAGCCCCCTCCCTCCCTCCCAGACTAACTCACCTATATTACAGGTAGCCCCTCCCTCCCTCCCAGACTAACTCACCTATATTACAGGTAGCCCCCTCCCTCCCACCCAGACTAACTCACCTATATTACAGGTAGCCCCTCCCTCCCTCCCAGACTAACTCACCTATATTACAGGTAGCCCCTCCCTCCCACCCAGACTAACTCACCTATATTACAGGTAGCCCCTCCCTCCCACCCAGACTAACTCACCTATATTACAGGTAGCCCCTCCCTCCCACCCAGACTAACTCACCTATATTACAGGTAGCCCCTCCCTCCCACCCAGACTAACTCACCTATATTACAGGTAGCCCCCTCCCTCCCTCCCAGACTAACTCACCTATATTACAGGTAGCCCCTCCCTCCCTCCCAGACTAACTCACCTATATTACAGGTAGCCCCTCCTCCCACCCAGACTAACTCACCTATATTACAGGTAGCCCCTCCCTCCCACCCAGACTAACTCACCTATATTACAGGCAGCCCCTCCCTCCCACCCAGACTAACTCACCTATATTACAGGTAGCCCCTCCCTCCCTCCCTCCCAGACTAACTCACCTATATTACAGGTAGCCCCTCCCTCCTGTGACTAACTCACCTATATTACAGGTAGCCCCTCCCACCCAGACTAACTCACCTATATTACAGGTAGCCCTCCCCACCAGACTAACTCACCTATATTACAGGCAGCCCCCTCCTCCCTCCCAGACTAACTCACCTATATTACAGGTAGCCCCTCCCTCCCTCCCAGACTAACTCACCTATATTACAGGTAGCCCCCTCCCTCCCACCCAGACTAACTCACCTATATTACAGGTAGCCCCTCCTCCCACCCAGACTAACTCACCTATATTACAGGTAGCCCCTCCCTCCCACCCAGACTAACTCACCTATATTACAGGTAGCCCCTCCCTCCCTCCCAGACTAACTCACCTATATTACAGGTAGCCCCTCCCTCCCCCCAGACTAACTCACCTATATTACAGGTAGCCCCCTCCCTCCCACCCAGACTAACTCACCTATATTACAGGTAGCCCCTCCCTCCCTCCCAGACTAACTCACCTATATTACAGGTAGCCCCTCCCTCCCTCCCCCAGACTAACTCACCTATATTACAGGTAGCCCCTCCTCCCACCCAGACTAACTCACCTATATTACAGGTAGCCCCTCCCTCCCCCCAGACTAACTCACCTATATTACAGGTAGCCCCTCCCTCCCACCCAGACTAACTCACCTATATTACAGGTAGCCCCTCCCTCCCACCCAGACTAACTCACCTATATTACAGGTAGCCCCTCCCTCCCACCCAGACTAACTCACCTATATTACAGGTTAGCCCCTCCTCCCTCCCCTAACTCACCTATATTACAGGTAGCCCCTCCCTCCCACCCAGACTAACTCACCTATATTACAGGTAGCCCCTCCCTCCCACCCAGACTAACTCACCTATATTACAGGTAGCCCCTCCCTCCCTCCCAGACTAACTCACCTATATTACAGGTAGCCCTCCTCCCTCCCAGACTAACTCACCTATATTACAGGTAGCCCCCCTCCCTCCCTCCCAGACTAACTCACCTATATTACAGGTAGCCCCTCCCCACCCAGACTAACTCACCTATATTACCCCCTCCCTCCCTCCCAGACTAACTCACCTATATTACAGGTAGCCCCCTCCCTCCCACCCAGACTAACTCACCTATATTACAGGTAGCCCCTCCCTCCCACCCAGACTAACTCACCTATATTACAGGTAGCCCCTCCCTCCCTCCCAGACTAACTCACCTATATTACAGGTAGCCCCTCCCTCCCAGACTAACTCACCTATATTACAGGTAGCCCCCCTCCTCCCAGACTAACTCACCTATATTACAGGTAGCTCCTCCCTCCCACCCAGACTAACTCACCTATATTACAGGTAGCCCCTCCCTCCCACCCAGACTAACTCACCTATATTACAGGTAGCCCCCTCCCTCCCACCCAGACTAACTCACCTATATTACAGGTAGCTCCCTCCCTCCCACCCAGACTAACTCACCTATATTACAGGTAGCCCCTCCCTCCCAGACTAACTCACCTATATTACAGGTAGCCCCTCCCTCCCTCCCAGACTAACTCACCTATATTACAGGTAGCCCCTCCCTCCCACCCAGACTAACTCACCTATATTACAGGTAGCCCCTCCCTCCCACCCAGACTAACTCACCTATATTACAGGTAGCCCCCTCCTCCCACCCAGACTAACTCACCTATATTACAGGTAGCCCCTCCTCCCACCCAGACTAACTCACCTATATTACAGGTAGCCCCTCCTCCCTCCCTCCCAGACTAGCTCACCTATATTACAGGTAGCCCCTCCCTCCCACCCAGACTAACTCACCTATATTACAGGTAGCTCCTCCTCCCACCCAGACTAACTCACCTATATTACAGGTAGCCCCCTCCCTCCCACCCAGACTAACTCACCTATATTACAGGTAGCCCCTCCTCCCACCCAGACTAACTCACCTATATTACAGGTAGCCCCTCCCTCCCACCCAGACTAACTCACCTATATTACAGGTAGCTCCTCCCTCCCACCCAGACTAACTCACCTATATTACAGGTAGCCCCTCCCTCCCAGACTAACTCACCTATATTACAGGTAGCCCCTCCCTCCCACCCAGACTAACTCACCTATATTACAGGTAGCCCCTCCTCCCCCCAGACTAACTCACCTATATTACAGGTAGCCCCCTCCCTCCCACCCAGACTAACTCATCTATATTACAGGTAGCCCCCTCCTCCCTCCCCCAGACTAACTCACCTATATTACAGGTAGCCCCTCCCTCCCACCAGACTAACTCACCTATATTACAGGTAGCCCCTCCCTCCCACCCAGACTAACTCATCTATATTACAGGTAGCCCCTCCCTCCCTCCCAGACTAACTCACCTATATTACAGGTAGCCCCTCCTCCCATCCAGACTAACTCACCTATATTACAGGTAGCCCCTCCCTCCCTCCCAGACTAACTCACCTATATTACAGGTAGCCCCTCCCTCCCACCCAGACTAACTCACCTATATTACAGGTAGCCCCTCCCTCCCACCCAGACTAACTCACCTATATTACAGGTAGCCCCTCCCTCCCACCCAGACTAACTCATCTATATTACAGGTAGCCCCTCCCTCCCACCCAGACTAACTCACCTATATTACAGGTAGCCCCTCCCTCCCTCCCTCCTCCCTCCCCAGACTAACTCACCTATATTAAAGGTAGCCCTCCTCCCTCCCTCCCAGACTAACTCACCTATATTACAGGTAGCCCCTCCCTCCCTCCCAGACTAACTCACCTATATTACAGGTAGCCCCTCCCTCCCACCCAGACTAACTCACCTATATTACAGGTAGCCCCTCCTCCCACCCAGACTAACTCACCTATATTACAGGTAGCCCCTCCCACCCAGACTAACTCACCTATATTACAGGTAGCCCCCTCCCTCCCACCCAGACTAACTCACCTATATTACAGGTAGCCCCTCCCTCCCTCCCAGACTAACTCACCTATATTACAGGTAGCCCCCTCCCACCCAGACTAACTCACCTATATTACAGGTAGCCCCCTCCCTCCCTCCCTCCCAGACTAACTCACCTATATTACAGGTAGCCCCCTCCCTCCCACCCAGACTAACTCACCTATATTACAGTTAGCCCCCTCCCTCCCTCCCTCCCAGACTAACTCACCTATATTACAGGTAGCCCCTCCCTCCCAGACTAACTCACCTATATTACAGGTAGCCCCTCCCTCCCATCCAGACTAACTCACCTATATTAAAGGTAGCCCCTCCCTCCCATCCATACTAACTCACCTATATTACAGGTAGCCCCCCTCCCTCCCTCCCTCCCTCCCAGACTAACTCACCTATATTACAGGTAGCCCCCCTCCCACCCAGACTAACTCACCTATATTACAGGTAGCACCTCCTCCCTCCCATCCAGACTAACTCACCTATATTACAGGTAGCCCCTCCCTCCCACCCAGACTAACTCACCTATATTACAGGTAGCCCCTCCCTCCCTCCCAGACTAACTCACCTATATTACAGGTAGCCCCTCCTCCCTCCCAGACTAACTCACCTATATTACAGGTAGCCCCCCCTCCCACCCAGACTAACTCACCTATATTACAGGTAGCCCCTCCCTCCCACCCAGACTAACTCACCTATATTACAGGTAGCCCCCTCCCTCCCTCCCAGACTAACTCACCTATATTACAGGTAGCCCCTCCCACCCTCCAGACTAACTCATCTATATTACAGGTAGCCCCTCCCTCCCTCCCTCCCTCCCTCCCTCCCAGACTAACTCACCTATATTACAGGTAGCACCTCCTCCCTCCCAGACTAACTCACCTATATTACAGGTAGCCCCCCCTCCCATCCAGACTAACTCACCTATATTACAGGTAGCACCTCCCTCCCACCCAGACTAACTCACCTATATTACAGGTAGCACCTCCCTCCCTCCCAGACTAACTCACCTATATTACAGGTAGCCCCTCCCACCCTCCCAGACTAACTCACCTATATTACAGGTAGCCCCTCCCCCACCCAGACTAACTCACCTATATTACAGGTAGCCCCTCCCTCCCTCCCAGACTAACTCACCTATATTACAGGTAGCCCCCTCCTCCCATCCAGACTAACTCACCTATATTACAGGTAGCCCCTCCTCCCACCCAGACTAACTCACCTATATTACAGGTAGCCCCTCCCTCCCTCCCAGACTAACTCACCTATATTACAGGTAGCCCCCTCCCACCCAGACTAACTCACCTATATTACAGGTAGCCCCTCCCTCCCTCCCTCCCAGACTAACTCACCTATATTACAGGTAGCCCTCCTCCCATCCAGACTAACTCACCTATATTACAGGTAGCCCCTCCCTCCCTCCCAGACTAACTCACCTATATTACAGGTAGCCCCTCCCCCACCCAGACTAACTCACCTATATTACAGGTAGCCCCTCCCTCCCACCCAGACTAACTCACCTATATTACAGGTAGCGCCTCCCTCCCACCCAGACCTCACCTATATTACAGGTAGCCCCTCCCACCCAGACTAACTCACCAATATTACAGGTAGCCCCTCCCTCCCACCCAGACTAACTCACCTATAAAACCAGGTAGCCCCATACCATCCAGACTAACTCACCTATATTACAGGTAGCCCCTCCCTCCCTCCCAGACTAACTCACCTATATTACAGGTAGCACCTCCCTCCCTCCCCAGACTAACTCACCTATATTACAGGTAGCCCCTCCCTCCCACCCAGACTAACTCACCTATATTACAGGTAGCCCCCTCCCCCCCCCAGACTAACTCACCTATATTACAGGTAGCCCCTCCCTCCCACCCAGACTAACTCACCTATATTACAGGTAGCCCCTCCCTCCCACCCAGACTAACTCACCTATATTACAGGTAGCCCCTCCTCCCTCCCACCCAGACTAACTCACCTATATTACAGGTAGCCCCTCCCTCCCTCCCTCCCCCAGACTAACTCACCTATATTACAGGTAGCCCCTCCCTCCCTCCCAGACTAACTCACCTATATTACAGGTAGCCCCCTCCCACCCTCCCTCCCAGACTAACTCACCTATATTACAGGTAGCCCCCTCCCTCCCTCCCAGACTAACTCACCTATATTACAGGTAGCCCCTCCCTCCCACCCAGACTAACTCACCTATATTACAGGTAGCCCCCTCCCTCCCTCCCTCCCAGACTAACTCACCTATATTACAGGTAGCCCCTCCCTCCCACCCAGACTAACTCACCTATATTACAGGTAGCCCCTCCCTCCCACCCAGACTAACTCACCTATATTACAGGTAGCCCCTCCCTCCCTCCCAGACTAACTCACCTATATTACAGGTAGCCCCCTCCCTCCCTCCCAGACTAACTCACCTATATTACAGGTAGCCCCTCCCCCACCCAGACTAACTCACCTATATTACAGGTAGCCCCTCCCTCCCTCCCTCCCAGACTAACTCACCTATATTACAGGTAGCCCCTCCCTCCCACCCAGACTAACTCACCTATATTACAGGTAGCCCCCCCCTCCCCTCCCAGACTAACTCACCTATATTACAGGTAGCCCCCTCCCTCCCACCCAGACTAACTCACCTATATTACAGGTAGCCCCCTCCCACCCAGACTAACTCACCTATATTACAGGTAGCCCCTCCCTCCCACCCAGACTAACTCACCTATATTACAGGTAGCCCCTCCCTCCCTCCCAGACTAACTCACCTATATTACAGGTAGCCCCTCCCTCCCTCCCAGACTAACTCACCTATATTACAGGTAGCCCCTCCCTCCCACCCAGACTAACTCACCTATATTACAGGTAGCCCCTCCTCCCCAGACTAACTCACCTATATTACAGGTAGCCCCCTCCTCCCATCCAGACTAACTCACCTATATTAAAGGTAGCCCCTCCCTCCCTCCCAGACTAACTCACCTATATTACAGGTAGCCCCTCCCTCCCACCCAGACTAACTCACCTATATTACAGGTAGCCCCTCCCTCCCAGACTAACTCACCTATATTACAGGTAGCACCTCCTCCCATCCAGACTAACTCACCTATATTACAGGTAGCCCCTCCTCCCTCCCAGACTAACTCACCTATATTACAGGTAGCCCCTCCCTCCAGACTAACTCACCTATATTACAGGTAGCCCCTCCCTCCCACCCAGACTAACTCACCTATATTACAGGTAGCCCCCTCCCACCCAGACTAACTCACCTATATTACAGGTAGCCCCTCCTCCCACCCAGACTAACTCACCTATATTACAGGTAGCCCCCTCCCTCCCCCCCAGACTAACTCACCTATATTACAGGTAGCCCCCTCCCACCCAGACTAACTCACCTATATTACAGGTAGCCCCTCCCTCCCACCCAGACTAACTCACCTATATTACAGGTAGCCCCCTCCCTCCCACCCAGACTAACTCACCTATATTACAGGTAGCCCCTCCCTCCCACCCAGACTAACTCACCTATATTACAGGTAGCCCCTCCCTCCCACCCAGACTAACTCACCTATATTACAGGTAGTCCCCCCTCCCTCCCAGACTAACTCACCTATATTACAGGTAGCCCCCCTCCCACCCAGACTAACTCACCTATATTACAGGTAGCCCCCTCCCTCCCACCCAGACTAACTCATCTATATTACAGGTAGCACCTCCTCCCTCCCAGACTAACTCACCTATATTACAGGTAGCCCCTCCCACCCTCCCAGACTAACTCACCTATATTACAGGTAGCCCCTCCCCCACCCAGACTAACTCACCTATATTACAGGTAGCCCCTCCCTCCCTCCCCCAGACTAACTCACCTATATTACAGGTAGCCCCCTCCCTCCCACCCAGACTAACTCACCTATATTACAGGTAGCCCCCTCCCTCCCTCCCAGACTAACTCACCTATATTACAGGTAGCCCCCTCCCTCCCACCCTCCCAGACTAACTCACCTATATTACAGGTAGCCCCTCCCTCCCACCCAGACTAACTCACCTATATTACAGGTAGCCCCTCCCTCCCACCCAGACTAACTCACCTATATTACAGGTAGCCCCCTCCCTCCCTCCCAGACTAACTCACCTATATTACAGGTAGCCCCTCCCTCCCTCCCAGACTAACTCACCTATATTACAGGTAGCCCCTCCCTCCCATCCAGACTAACTCACCTATATTACAGGTAGCCCCTCCCTCCCACCCAGACTAACTCACCTATATTACAGGTAGCCCCTCCCTCCCACCCAGACTAACTCACCTATATTACAGGTAGCCCCTCCCTCCCTCCCAGACTAACTCACCTATATTACAGGTAGCCCCTCCCTCCCTCCCAGACTAACTCACCTATATTACAGGTAGCCCCCTCCCTCCCATCCAGACTAACTCACCTATATTACAGGTAGCCCCCTCCCTCCTCCCGGACTAACTCACCTATATTACAGGTAGCCCATCCCTCCCAGACTAACTCACCTATATTACAGGTAGCCCCCTCCCTCCCTCCCAGACTAACTCACCTATATTACAGGTAGCCCCTCCCACCCAGACTAACTCACCTATATTACAGGTAGCCCCCTCCCTCCCACCCAGACTAACTCACCTATATTACAGGTAGCCCCTCCCTCCCACCCAGACTAACTCACCTATATTACAGGTAGCCCCCCTCCCACCCAGACTAACTCACCTATATTACAGGTAGCCCCTCCCTCCCTCCCAGACTAACTCACCTATATTACAGGTAGCCCCTCCCGCCCTCCCAGACTAACTCACCTATATTACAGGTAGCCCCTCCCTCCCACCCAGACTAACTCACCTATATTACAGGTAGCCCCTCCCTCCCACCCAGACTAACTCCTATATTACAGGTAGCCCCTCCCTCCCAGACTAACTCACCTATAGGTAGCCCCCTCCCACCCAGACTAACTCACCTATATTACAGGTAGCCCCTCCCTCCCACCCAGACTAACTCACCTATATTACAGTTAGCCCCTCCCTCCCTCCCAGACTAACTCACCTATATTACAGGTAGCCCCCTCCCTCCCTCCCAGACTAACTCACCTATATTACAGGTAGCCCCTCCCACCCAGACTAACTCACCTATATTACAGGTAGCCCCTCCCTCCCTCCCAGACTAACTCACCTATATTACAGGTAGCCCCCTCCCACCCAGACTAACTCACCTATATTACAGGTAGCCCCTCCTCCCATCCAGACTAACTCACCTATATTACAGGTATCCCCCTCCCTCCCTCCCCAGACTAACTCACCTATATTACAGGTAGCCCCTCCCACCCAGACTAACTCACCTATATTACAGGTAGCCCCCTCCCTCCCTCCCAGACTAACTCACCTATATTACAGGTAGCCCCCTCCCTCCCTCCCAGACTAACTCACCTATATTACAGGTAGCCCCCCCCTCCCATCCAGACTAACTCACCTATATTACAGGTAGCCCCTCCCTCCCACCCAGACTAACTCACCTATATTACAGGTAGCCCCTCCCTCCTCCCTCCCAGACTAACTCACCTATATTACAGGTAGCCCCCTCCCTCCCTCCCAGACTAACTCACCTATATTACAGGTAGCCCCTCCCTCCCATCCAGACTAACTCACCTATATTACAGGTAGCCCCTCCCTCCCTCCCAGACTAACTCACCTATATTACAGGTAGCACCTCCCTCCCTCCCAGACTAACTCACCTATATTACAGGTAGCCCCTCCCTCCCACCCAGACTAACTCGCCTATATTACAGGCAGCCCCTCCCTCCCTCCCAGACTAACTCACCTATATTACAGGTAGCCCCCCTCCCTCCCACCCAGACTAACTCACCTATATTACAGGTAGCCCCTCCCTCCCTCCCAGACTAACTCACCTATATTACAGGTAGCCCCTCCCTCCCACCCAGACTAACTCACCTATATTACAGGCAGCCCCTCCCTCCCTCCCAGACTAACTCACCTATATTACAGGTAGCCCCTCCCACCCAGACTAACTCACCTATATTACAGGTAGCCCCCTCCCTCCCTCCCACCCAGACTAACTCACCTATATTACAGGTAGCCCCTCCCTCCCTCCCAGACTAACTCACCTATATTACAGGTAGCCCCCTCCCACCCAGACTAACTCACCTATATTACAGGTAGCCCCTCCCTCCCTCCCAGACTAACTCACCTATATTACAGGTAGCCCCTCCCTCCCTCCCAGACTAACTCACCTATATTACAGGTAGCCCCCTCCCACCCAGACTAACTCACCTATATTACAGGTAGCCCCCTCCCTCCCTCCCTCCCAGACTAACTCACCTATATTACAGGTAGCCCCTCCCACCCAGACTAACTCACCTATATTACAGTTAGCCCCCTCCCTCCCTCCCAGACTAACTCACCTATATTACAGTTAGCCCCCTCCCTCCCTCCCAGACTAACTCACCTATATTACAGGTAGCCCCCTCCCTCCCTCCCAGACTAACTCACCTATATTACAGGTAGCCCCTCCCTCCCATCCAGACTAACTCACCTATATTACAGGTAGCCCCCTCCCTCCCTCCCAGACTAACTCACCTATATTACAGGCAGCCCCTCCCTCCCTCCCAGACTAACTCACCTATATTACAGGTAGCCCCCTCCCTCCCACCCAGACTAACTCACCTATATTACAGGTAGCCCCTCCCTCCCTCCCAGACTAACTCACCTATATTACAGGTAGCCCCTCCCTCCCACCCAGACTAACTCACCTATATTACAGGCAGCCCCTCCCTCCCTCCCAGACTAACTCACCTATATTACAGGTAGCCCCCTCCCTCCCACCCAGACTAACTCACCTATATTACAGGTAGCCCCTCCCTCCCTCCCAGACTAACTCACCTATATTACAGGTAGCCCCTCCCACCCAGACTAACTCATCTATATTACAGGTAGCCCCTCCTCCCACCCAGACTAACTCACCTATATTACAGGTAGCGCCTCCCTCCCACCCAGACTAACTCACCTATATTACAGGTAGCCCCCTCCCTCCCACCCAGACTAACTCACCTATAAACCAGGTAGCCCCCTCCCTCCCTCCCAGACTAACTCACCTATAAACCAGGTAGCCCCCTCCCTCCCTCCCAGACTAACTCACCTATATTACAGGTAGCCCCCTCCCTCCCTCCCAGACTAACTCACCTATAAACCAGGTAGCCCCCTCCCTCCCAGACTAACTCACCTATAAACCAGGTAGCCCCCTCCCTCCCAGACTAACTCACCTATAAACCAGGTAGCCCCCTCCCTCCCTCCCAGACTAACTCACCTATATTACAGGTAGCCCCCTCCCATCCAGGGGAACACTTGCACTGGAAGGTGTCTCCCTCATCATGACATGTCCCTCCGTTGTTACAGGTAACCTCGTCACACTGGCTCTCACCTGGAGACACACACATGATAAAAACCAAGCTTTCATAACACACACACACACACACACACACACACACACACACACACACACACACACACACACACACACACACACACACACACACACACATACACACACACACACACAGTACACACACACACACACACACACACACACACACCTGGGTGAATACCTCCACCCATCAGCACATTTTGTGTTTCTGCTCTACCCCAGTATCTCTACTTACACATCATCTATCACTCCAGTGTTCATTTGCTATATTGTAATTACTTCACAGCTATTGGCCTATTTATTGTCTTACCTCCTTACTCAATTTGCACACACTGTATATACATTTTTCCTATTGTGTTATTGTTTGTTTATGCCTGTGTTGTTGTTTGTGTCTCACTGCTTTGCTTTATCTTGGCCAGGTCACAGCTGTAAATGAGAACTTGTTCTCAACTGGCCTCCCTGGTTAAATAAAGGTGAAATAAAAAAATAACAAATAAAAATGTGCTCGGGTGATTGTAGAACAGAAAGAGGGAGGAGAGAGACTGTGTTCTTACGGGAGTGGCAGGTCTTCCCCTTCCAGCCGTTCATACACTCACAGAAGAAATCAGTCACCAGGTCTCGACATGTTCCTCCATTATGGCATGGACTAGTGCTGCAGTCATCTATATCTGGAGGAGAGGAGGACAGGGAGGAGGAGGGGGAGAGGAGGGAGGAGGGGACAGGGAGGGGGAGAGGGAGGGGAGGGAGGAGAGGGAGGACAGGGGGAGGAGGGGGAGAGGAGGGAGGAGGGGACAGGGAGGGGGAGAGGGAGGGGAGGGAGGAGGGAGGACAGGGGAGGAGGAGAGGAGGATGGGGAGAGGAGGGAGGAGGATGGGGAGAGGGAGGAGGAGAGGGAGAAGAGGAGGGAGGAGGAGAGGGAGAGGAGGGGGAGGAGGAGAGGGAGAGGAGGGGGAGGAGGGAGGAGGACAGGGAGGAGGAGGGGAGAGGGAGGGAGGAGGGGAGAGGGAGGGGAGGGAGGTGGAGGGGAGAGGGAGGAGGAGAGGAGGGAGGGGGTTGAAGAGGGAGGGAGGAGGAGAGGAGGGAGGAGGAGGGAGGGAGGGGAGGGAGGGGGGGGGGAGGGAGAGGGAGGAGGGGAGAGGGGAGAGGGGGGAGGGGGAGGAGGAGGAGGAGAGAGGGGAGAGGAGGAGGAGAGGAGGGAGGAGGGAGAGGGAGGGGAGGGAGAAGGGGAGAGGGGGGAGGGAGGGAGGGAGGAGGGAGGAGGAGGGGGAGAGGAGGGAGGAGGGGAGGGAGGGAGGAGGAGAGGGAGAAGAGGGGGAGGAGGAGAGGGAGAGGAGGGGGAGGAGAGAGAGGAGAGAGGAGAGGGGAGGAGACGGAGAGGGGGAGGAGGAGAGGGAGAGGAGGGGGAGGAGGAGGGGAGAGGAGGGGGAGGAGGAGAGAAGAGGAGGAGAGGGGGAGGAGACGGAGAGGGGGGGGAGGGAGAGGGAGAGGATGAGGAGGAGATGGAGAGGGGGAGGAGGAGAGGAAGAGAGGGAGAGGATGGGGGAGGAGGAGAGGGAGAGGGAAAAGGGAGGAGGAGAGGGAGAGGGGGGGCAGGGAGGAGGGGAGGGAGAGGGGGAGGGAGAAGGGGAGGGGGGGGGAGGGAGGAGGAGAGGAGGGGGAGAGGGAAAGGAGGAGAAGAGAGGGAGAGGGGAGGAGGAGAGGGGGGAGGAGGGGAGAGGAGGGGGGGGGCAGGAGGGGGGACGAGGAGAGTGAGAGAGAGGACAGGCAGAGTCAAACCAGTCAGTTTCAATCACCACCTCCACATCAGGGATCATTAACTAGATTCAGCCACAGGCCAATGTTATCTGGAGCTGATGGTCGGGGGGCCAGAACGTCATTTTAAATAAATACTAGACTGAAAATTGACTGCAAGAATCCCAAACAGATATAATATTTGACTAAAACATAACATTTCAAACCTGGCTTAAATGTGTGTATGATCTCTCTATTATGGCGGGAACAGATTAACAATGTATCACTTGCAGCTAATTTACTGCTGTTTTAACCTTTTGCGTGTAGGGGGCAGTATTTTCGTATTTGGCTAAAAAAACGTACCCATTTGAAACTGCCTATTTCTCAGCCCCAGAAACTAGAATATGCATATAATTGTCAGATTAGGATAGAAAACACTCTAAAGTTTCCAAAACTGTAAAAATATTGTTTGTCAGTATAACAGTACTGATATTACAGGCGAAAGCCTGAGGAAAATCCAATCAGGGAGTGCATCTTATTTTGAAACCTCTCTGTTCCTATGCATGCCTATCTTCCATTGAAAGGGATATCAACCAGATTCTTTCTCTATGGCTTCCCTATGGTGTCAACAGTCTTTAGACATAGTTTCAGGCTTTTATTTTGAAAAATGAGCGTGAAAGATCACATTGTGTAAGTGGACAGGTGGGGGCTCTCAGAGTGAGTTTTGCGCTATAGAGTAAAGCTGCCATTGTTCCTCCCGGTACTATTGAAAAAGCTACACACTCGGTTGATATATTATCGAATATATATTTTAAAAACAACCTGAGTATTGATTATAAAAAATGTTTCTGTGGACATTATGGATATTATTTGGAATATATGTCTGCGTTGTCGTGACCGCTCTTTCCTGTGGATTTCTGAACATAACGCGACAAACAAACGTTGGTATTTTGGGTATAAAAATAATCTTTATGGAACAAAAGGAACAATTGTTATGTAACTGGGAGTCTCGTGAGTGAAAACATCCGAAGATTATCAAAGGTAAACGATTAATTTGATTGCTTTTCTGATTTCCGTGACCTAGCTACTTAATGCTTAGTGTACATAATGTTATGCTATGCTATCGGTAAACACAAACACTTGGATTGCCTTCGCTGTGAAGCATAATTTCAAAATCTGAGACGACAGATCGATTAACAAAAAGCTCAGTGTGTTTTACAATATTGCACTTGTGATTTCATGAATATGAATATTTTTTTGTAATATTATTTGACTGTGATTTTCCCGTTAACGGGAAGGGTAGCGTCAAGAAGTTAACGTCTTTCATGTCCAACAACAGAAGGAAAATCACCCGGCCGCCAGCTGGGAAACCCTGCTCTACGTATGCACCGTGGGCCTCCAGCTGGGAAACCCTGCTCTACGTATGCACCATGGGCCTCCAGTTGGGAAACCCTGCTCTACGTATGCACCGTGGGCCTCCAGCTGGGAAACCCTGCTCTACGTATGCACCGTGGGCCTCCAGCTGGGAAACCCTGCTCTATGTATGCACCATGGGCCTCCAGTTGGGAAACCCTGCTCTATGTATGCACCGTGGGCCTCCAGTTGGGAAACCCTGCTCTATGTATGCACCGTGGGCCTCCAGTTGGGAAACCCTGCTCTACGTATGCACCTTGGGCCTCCAGTTGTGAAACCCTGCTCTATGTATGCACCTTGGGCCTCCAGTTGGGAAACCCTGCTCTATGTATGCACCGTGGGCCTCCAGCTGGGAAACCCTGCTCTATGTATGCACCGTGGGCCTCCAGCTGGGAAACCCTGCTCTATGTATGCACCTTGGGCCTCCAGTTGGGAAACCCTGCTCTATGTATGCACCTTGGGCCTCCAGTTGGGAAACCCTGCTCTATGTATGCACCTTGGGCCTCCAGTTGTGAAACCCTGCTCTATGTATGCACCTTGGGCCTCCAGTTGGGAAACCCTGCTCTATGTATGCACCTTGGGCCTCCAGTTGGGAAACCCTGCTCTACGTATGCACCTTGGGCCTCCAGTTGGGAAACCCTGCTCTACGTATGCACCTTGGGCCTCCAGTTGGGAAACCCTGCTCTACGTATGCACCTTGGGCCTCCAGTTGGGAAACCCTGCTCTATGTATGCACCGTGGGCCTCCAGTTGGGAAACCCTGCTCTACGTATGCACCTTGGGCCTCCAGTTGGGAAACCCTGCTCTACGTATGCACCGTGGGCCTCCAGTTGGGAAACCCTGCTCTATGTATGCACCGTGGGCCTCCAGCTGGGAAACCCTGCTCTACGTATGCACCTTGGGCCTCCAGTTGTGAAACCCTGCTCTATGTAAAGGGCATATTTACATGTAGTGACCTACTCATTGAAATGCACTGCTCAAAAAAATAAAGGGAACACTAAAATAACACATCCTAGATTTACATTTACATTTAAGTCATTTAGCAGACGCTCTTATCCAGAGCGACTTACAAATTGGTGCAAACACCTATGACAACCAGTGGAACAGCCACTTGCATCTAAATCTTGTTGGGGGGGGGGAGAAGGGGGGTGAGAAGGATTACTTACCCTTACTTACCCTATCCTAGGTATTCCTTGAAGAGGTGGGGTTTCAGGTGTCTCCGGAAGGTGGTGATTGACTCCGCTGTCCTGGCGTCGTGAGGGAGTTTGTTCCACCATTGGGGGGCCAGAGCAGCGAACAGTTTTGACTGGGCTGAGCGGGAACTGTACTTCCTCAGTGGTAGGGAGGCGAGCAGGCCAGAGGTGGATGAACGCAGTGCCCTTGTTTGGGTGTAGGGCCTGATCAGAGCCTGGAGGTACTGAGGTGCTGTTCCCCTCCAGCTCCGTGGCGAGCACCATGGTCTTGTAGCGGATGCGAGCTTCAACTGGAAGCCAGTGGAGAGAGCGGAGGAGCGGGGTGACGTGAGAGAACTTGGGAAGGTTGAACACCAGACGGGCTGCGGCGTTCTGGATGAGTTGTAGGGGTTTAATGGCACAGGCAGGGAGCCCAGCCAACAGCGAGTAATCAAGACGGGAGATGACAAGTGCCTGGATTAGGACCTGCGCTGCTTCCTGTGTGAGGCAGGGTCGTATCTGGGATGTTGTAGAGCATGAACCTACAGGAACGGGACACCGCCTTGATGTTAGTTGAGAACGTTGGAATATATGTGTTGTCCAGGATCACGCCAAGGTTCTTAGCGCTCTGGGAGGAGGACACAATGGAGTTGTCAACCGTGATGGCAGATCATGGAACGGGCAGTCCTTCCCCGGGAGGAAGAGGAGCTCCGTCTTGCTGAGGTTCAGCTTGAGGTGGTGATCCGTCATCCACACTGAAATGTCTGCCAGACATGCAGAGATGCGATTACCTGGTCATCAAAAGGAGAAGATTAATTGTTATGTCTGCAAGCAATGATAGGAGAGACCATGTGAGGTTAAAACCAAGTGACTTGGTGTATAGCAAAGAGTAGAACAGAGCCCTGGGGACACCAGTGGTGAGAGCGCGTGGTGAGGAGACAGATTCTCGCCACGCCACCTGGTAGGAGCGACCTGTCAGGTAGGACGCAATCCAAGCGTGGGCTGCCCAACTCGGAGAGGGTGGAGAGGAGGATCTGATGGTTCACAGTATCGAAGGCAGCCGATAGGTCTAGAAGGATGAGAGCAGAGGAGAGAGAGTTAGCTTTAGCAGTGCGGAGCGCCTCCGTGATACAGAGAAGAGCAGTCTCAGTTGAATGACTAGTCTTGAAACCTGACTGATTTGGATCAAGAAGGTCATTCTGAGAGAGATAGCGGTAGAGCTGGCCAAGGACGGCACGCTGTGTTTTGGAGAGAAAAGAGAGAAGGGATACTGGTCTGATTTCATGAATCGGAGGGATCGAATATTTTTTTGAAGGGGTGCAACTTATTTGAAGACGGGAGGGACGCTATGCGGTCAGGGATGAGTTGATAAGCGAGGTGAGGTAAGGGAGAAGGTCTCCGTTAATGGTCTGGAGAAGAGAGGAGGGGATAGGGTCAAGCGGGCAGGTTGTTGGGCGTCTTTCATTTCATCTGGAGAGAGAGGGGAAAATCAGAGCATAGGGTAGGGCAGTGTGAGCAGAACCAGCTGTCGTTTGACTTAGCAAACGAGGATCGGATGTCATCGACCTTCTTTTCAAAATGGTTGCCATCTGCAGAGAGGGAGGAGGGGGAGGATTCAGGAGGGAGGAGAAGGTGGCAAAGAGCCTCCTAGGGTTAGAGGCAGATGCTTGGAATTTAGAATGGTAGAAAGTGGCTTTAGCAGCAGAGACAGAGGAGGAAAATGTAGAGAGGAGGGAGTGAAAGGATGCCAGGTCCGGGGAGGCCTCCATTTCCGTTGGCTGCCCGGAGCCCTGTTCTGTGAGCTGCAATGAGTCGTCGAGCCACGGAGCGGGAGGGGAGGACCCTGCCTGGAGGATAGGGGACATAGAGAGTCAAAGGATGCAGTAAGGGAGGAGACCCTGAGGAGGCAGAATCTAGATAGGTTGGAGAAAGTTTGAGCAGAGGGAAGAGATGATAGGATGGAAGAGGAGAGATGGGGGGAGAGAGAGCCAGGTTGGGAATACCCTGAGTAGGGGCAGTGTGGGAAGTGTTGGATGAGAGCGAGAGGGAAAAGGATACAAGGTAGTGGTCGAGACTTGGAGGGGAGTTGCAATGAGGTTAGTGGAAGAACAGCATCTAGTAAAGATGAGGTCAAGCGTAACCCTGCCTTGTGAGTAGGGGGAAGGTGAGAGGGTGAGGTCAAGTTGAGGAGTGGAAAGACCCTGAGGCAGAGAGGAATGAGTCAAAGGTAGACTTGGGAGGTTAAAGTCCTCCAGAACTGTGAGAGGTGAGCCGTCCTGGAAAGGAGCTTATCATGCTCATTGATGAACCGTGGGCCTGGAGGGCGATAAATGATAAGGATGTTAAGCTTGAAAGGGCTGGTAACTGTGACAGCATGGAATTCAAAGGCAATAGACAGATGGGTAAGGGGAGAAAGAGAAAAGACCACTTGGGAGAGATGAGGATCCCAGTGCCACCACCCCGCTGTCCAGAAGCTCTCCGAGAACACGTGGGCGGACGAAGAGAGAGCAGTAGGAGTAGCAGTGTTATCTGTGGTGATCCATGTTTCCGTCAGTGCCAAGAAGTTGAGGGACTGGAGGGGAGGCATAGGCTGAGATGAACTCCTGCCTTGTTGGCCGCAGATCGGCAGTTCCAGAGGCTACAGGAGACCTGGAACTCCACCCTGCTGGGACCACCAGATGGTGGTGCACGCGGTGGGAGCGTTTGTATGGTCTGTGCAGAGAGGAACAGGGATAGACAGACACATAGTTGACAGGCTTGGGCCGCTAATGCAGGAGATTGGAATGACAACTACACGTCTCGAATGTTCAGAAAGTTAAGTTGTGAAAGAATCTTATTGACTAAAATGATTAAAATGATACACCGTGTAGGCTAGCTGGCAGTAGCTGCGTGTTGGCACTACACTAATCAAGTCGCTCCGTTGAGTGTAATAATTTCATAGTGCTGCATTCGTAGGGACTGGCTACTAGCAGTGTTGTTTATGTTACGTTGAGTTAAAAGAACGACAATAGCTGGCTAGCTAACCTAGGAAATCGGTCTAGACTACACAACTAGATCTGAATGAATTAAATATTCTTATTAAATACTTTCTTCTATACATAGTTGAATGTGCTGACAACAAAATCACACAAAAATTATCAATGGAAATCAAATTTATCAACCCATGGAGGTCTGGATTTGGAGTCACACTCAAAATTAAAGTGGAAAACCGCACTACAGGCTGATCCAACTTTGATGTAATGTCCTTTAAACAAGTCAAAATGAGGCTCAGTAGTGTGTGTGGCCTCCACGTGCCTGTATGACCTCCCTACAACGCCTGGGCATGCTCCTGATGAGGTGGCGGATGGTCTCCTGAGGGATCTCCTCCCAGACCTGGACTAAAGCAGCCGCCAACTCCTGGACAGTCTGTAGTGCAACGTGGCGTTGGTGGATGGAGCGAGACATGATGCCCCAAATGTGCTCAATTGGTTTCAGGTCTGGGGAACGGGCGGGCCAGTCCATAGCATCAATGCCTTCCTCTTGCAGGAACTGCTGACACATTCCAGCCACATGAGGTCTAGCATTGTCTTGCATTAGGAGGAACCCAGGGCCAACCACACCAGCATATGGTCTCACAATGGGTCTGAGGATCTCTTCTCGGTACCTAATGGCAGTCAGGCTACTTCTGGCGAGCACATGGAGGGCTGTGCGGCCCCCCAAAGAAATGCCACCCCACACCATGACTGACCCACCGCCAAACCGGTCATGCTGGAGGATGTTGCAGGCAGCAGAACGTTCTCCACGGCGTCTCCAGACTCTGTCACGTCTGTCATGTGCTCAGTGTGAACCTGCTTTCATCTGTGAAGAGCACAGGGCGCCAGTGGCGAATTTGCCAATCTTGGTGTTCTCTGGCAAATGCCAAACGTCCTGCACGGTGTTGGGCTGTAAGCACAACCCCCACCTGTGGACGTCGGGCCCTCATACCACCCTCATGGGTCTGTTTCTGACCGTTTGAGCAGACACATGCACACTTGTGGCCTGCTGGAGATCATTTTGCAGGGCTCTGGCAGTGCTCCTCCTGCTCCTCCTTGCACAAAGGTGGAGGTAGCGGTCCTGCTGCTGGGTTGTTGCCCTCCTACGGCCTCCTCCGCGTCTCCTGATGTACTGGCCTGTCTCCTGGTAGCGCCTCCATGCTCTTGACACTACGCTGACAGACACAGCAAACCTTCTTGCCACATCTCGCATTGATGTGCCATCCTGGATGAGCTGCAGTACCTGAGCCACTTGTGTGGGTTGTAGACTCCATCTCATGCTACCACAAGAGTGAAAGCACCGCCAGCATTCAAAAGTGACCAAAACATCAGCCAGGAAGTATAGGAACTGAGAGGTGGTCTGTGGTCCCCACCTGCAGAACCACTCCTTTATTTGGGGTGTCTTGCTAAATGTCTATAATTTCCACCTGTTGTCTATTCCATTTGCACAACAGAATGTGAAATGTATTGTCAATCAGTGCTGCTTCCTAAGTGGACAGTTTGATTTCACAGAAGTGTGATTGACTTGGAGTTACATTGTGTTGTTTAAGTGTTCCCTTTATTTTTGAGCAGTGTATATCTTACATGTATATGTGCCAAAGACTATGGGTAAGAATGTGGACCCGAGGAAGACTGGCAGTCCCTAAGGTTTCAGCTAATGAGGATCCAAATGAATACCAAAAACAGGGGCTGGTCTAGTGGTAGTGCTGCCTGTCAGGGGCCTGTCAGGGGGCTGGTCTAGTGGTAGTGCTGCCTGCCAGGGGGCTGGTCTAGTGGTAGTGCTGCCTGCCTGCCAGGGGGCTGGTCTAGTGGTAGTGCTGCCTGCCAGGGGCTGGTCTAGTGGTAGTGCTGCCTGCCTGCCAGGGGGCTGGTCTAGTGGTAGTGCTGCCTGCCAGGGGGATGGGCTAGTGGTAGTGCTGCCTGCCAGGGGGCTGGTCTAGTGGTAGTGCTGCCTGCCAGGTGACTGGTCTAGTGGTAGAGCTGCCTGCCAGGGGGCTGGTCTAGTGGTAGTGCTGCCTGCCTGCCAGGGGGCTGGTCTAGTGGTAGTGCTGCCTGCTTGCCAGGGAGCTGGTCTAGGGTAGTGCTGCCTGCCTAGTGGGTGCTGGTCTGGTCTAGTGGTAGTGCTGCCTGCCTGCCAGGGGGCTGGTCTAGTGGTAGTGCGGCCTGCCAGGGGGCTGGTCTAGGGGTAGTGCTGCCTGCCAGGGGGCTGGTCTAGTGGTAGTGCTGCCTGCCAGGGGGCTGGTCTAGTGGTAGTGCTGCCTGCCTGCCAGGGGGCTGGTCTAGTGGTAGTGCTGCCTGCCTGCCAGGGGTCTGGTCTAGTGGTAGTGCTGCCTGCCAGGGGCTGGTCTAGTGGTAGTGCTGCCTGCCAGGGAGCTGGTCTAGTGGTAGTGCTGCCTGCCTGCCAGGGGCATGGTCTAGTGGTAGTGCTGCCTGTGCCAGGGGGCTGGTCTAGTGGTAGTGCTGCCTGCAGGGGCTGCCTGCCTGCCAGGGGGCTGGTCTAGTGGTAGTGCTGCCTGTCTGGGGGCTGGTCTAGTGGTAGTGCTGCCAGGGGCTGGTCTAGTGGTAGTGCTGCCTGCCAGGGGGCTGGTCTAGTGGTAGTGCTGCCTGCCTGCCAGGGGGCTGGTCTAGTGGTAGTGCTGCCTGCCAGGGGGATGGTCTAGTGGTAGTGCTGCCTGCCAGGGGGATGGTCTAGTGGTAGTGCTGCCTGCCAGGGGGATGGTCTAGTGGTAGTGCTGCGGAGGTAGCGGTTCCATCTCCATTTCTGTGCTATATCACTTATGACTTATCATAGGTCTCCTCATGAACATCTATAACTCCGATAAACCTTGAAAACATTTTTTCTAAACATAAAAAACAGTGCACTTACTGATCTCACAGTGGTCCCCCTCCCAGCCGTCTCCACAGATACACTTGTACACACTGACTTTATCTAGACAGGTTCCTCCGTTACCACACGGGCTGCTCTCACAATCATTAATATCTGAGGGGAAATGGAAAGAGAGGGGGAAAGGGGAGGGAATGGAGAGAGAGGGGGAAAGGGGGGGAAATGGAGAGAGAGGGGGAAAGGGGGGAATGGAGAGAGAGGGGGAAAGGGGGGAAATGGAGAGAGAGGGGGGAAAGGGGGGAAATGGAGAGAGGGGGAAAGGGGGAAATGGAGAGAGAGGGGGAAAGGGGGAAATGGAGAGAGGGGGAAAGGGGGGAAACGGAGAGAGAGGGGGAGAGAGGGGGAAAGGGGGAAATGGAGAGAGGGGGGAAAGGAAATGGAGAGGAGGGGGAAAGGGGGAAATGGAGAGAGAGGGGGAAAAGGGGGGAAATGGAGAGGGGAGAGAGGAGGAAAGGAAAGGAAATGGAGAGAGGGGGAAAGGGGGAAATGGAGAGAGAGGGGAGAGGGGGGAAAGGGGGGATTGGAGAGAGAGGGGAAAGGGGGGGGAAATGGAGAGAGATGGGGAGAGAGGGGGAAAGGGGAGAGATGGGGAGAGAGGGGGAGATAGGGGAAAGGGGGAGAGATGGGGTTAGAGAGGGGGAGAGAGGGGGAAAGGGGGAGATAGGGGGAGAGGGGAGAGAGGGGGAAAGGGGGAGATAGGGGAAAGGGAGAGAGATGGGGTTAGAGAGGGGGAGAGAGGGGAGAGGGGGAGAGAGGGGGAAAGGGGGAGAGAGGGGGGGAAAGGGAGATAGGGGTGGGTGAAAGGGGGAAGGGAGAGAGAGGGGAGAGTGGGGGAAGGGAGAGAGAGGGGAGAGTGGGGGAAAGGGGGAGAGAGGGGTGAAAGGGGAAAGGGAGAGAGAGGGCGAAAGGGAGTGAGAGGGGGGGGATAGAGGGAGAGAGGGGGGAAGGGGGAGAGAGAGAGTGGGGAAGGGGGAGAGAGAGAGGGGGGAAGAGAGGGAGAGGGAGAGAGGTGGGAGAGGGAGAGAGGTGGGAAGGGGGAGAGAGGGGGGAAGGGGGAGAGAGAGAGGGGGAAGAGAGGTGGGAGAGGGAGAGAGGTGGGAGTGGGGAAAGGGATAGGAAGAGTGAGGCCATTAGAAACTACAGCAAGGAAATGCTTGTGTTGCACTTTAGTTTAGTTGTGGAATGTAGTATGTGTGTGTGTATATATACATGTGTGTGTGTGTGTGTGTGTGTGTGTGTGTGTGTGTGTGTGTGTGTGTGTGTGTGTGTGTGTGTGTGTGTGTGTGTGTGTGTGTGTGTGTGTATGCATGTGTGTGAATATATGTGTGTGTGTGTGTATGTGTGTGTATATACATGTGCGTGTGTGTGTATATACATGTGTGTGTGTGTGTGTGTGTGTGTATGCATGTGTGTGAATATATATGTGTGTGTGTGTCATTACTTTAAGACATGAAGGTCAGTCAATCTGGAAAATGTCACGCACATTATGTAGGTCAATGTAATGTCTATGTAGGTCTATGTAGGTCAATGTAATGTCTATGTAGGTCTATGTAGGTCAATGTAATGTCTTTGTAGGTCTATGTAGGTCAATGTAATGTCTTTGTAGGTCAATGTAATGTCTATGTAGGTCTATGTAGGTCAATGTAATGTCTATGTAGGTCTATGTAGGTCAATGTAATGTCTATGTAGGTCTATGTAGGTCAATGTAATGTCTTTGTAGGTCTATGTCGGTCAATGTAATGTCTATGTAGGTCTATGCAGGTCAATGTAATGTCTATGTAGGTCTATGTAGGTCAATGTAATGTCTTTGTAGGTCTATGCAGGTCAATGTAATGTCTATTTGTAAGTCGCTCTGGATAAGAGCGTCTGCTAAATGACTTAAATGTAAATGTCTATGTAGGTCTATGTAGGTCAATGTAATGTCTTTGTAGGTCTATGTAGGTCAATGTAATGTCTATGTAGGTCAATGTAATGTCTATGTAGGTCTATGTAGGTCAATGTAATGTCTATGTAGGTCTATGCAGGTCTATGTATGCCTATGAATCCTCTATGAATGCTCTTTGTCATGTCTTACTCTCGTGACAGTATGTGCCTCTGAAGCCCTCCTGACAGTCACAGCTGAACTGTCCTCCCGCCTGGCTCCGACAGCGTCCGTGAGGACCACACACGTTGGAGGAGATGTACCGCTCTCCTCCAGGGGTACTGTTGGATCCCACGGCAACCGTGCAGCTGTCAATCACTGTGGGGGGGGGGGATTGAAACAACCTCTGATTTGGTAAAAACCTGAGGGACGGGTCTGAACAGAGCTATGGATGCAAGGACTGACCAACCATGATATCAACATTATAGTTATAACCATGTTATGAGACTATACAGGACTGACCATCCATGATGTCAACATTATAGTTATAACCATGTTATGAGAATATACAGGACTGACCATCCATGATATCAACATTATAGTTATAACCATGTTATGAGGCTATACAGGACTGACCATCCATGATGTCAACTCTATAGTTATAACCATGTTATGAGAATATACAGGACTGACCATGATATCAACATTATAGTTATAACCATGTTATGAGGCTATACAGGACTGACCATCCATGATATCAACATTATAGTTATAACCATGTTATGAGGCTATACAGGACTGACCATGATATCAACATTATAGTTATAACTATGTTATGAGGCTACACAGGACTGACCATCCATGATATCAACTCTATAGTTATAACCATGTTATGAGAATATACAGGACTGACCATGATATCAACATTATAGTTATAACCATGTTATGAGACTATACAGGACTGACCATGATATCAACATTATAGTTATAACCATGTTATGAGGCTACACAGGACTAAACATCCATGATACCAACATTATAGTTATAACCATGTTATGAGGCTATACAGGACTGACCATCCATGATATCAACATTATAGTTATAATCATGTTATGAGGCTACACAGGACTAAACATCCATGATACCAACATTATAGTTATAACCATGTTATGAGGCTATACAGGACTGACCATCCATGATATCAGCATTATAGTTATAACCATGTTATGAAGCTACATAGGACTGACCATCCATGATATCAACATTATAGTTATAACCATGTTATGAGGCTACACAGGACTGACCATCCATGATATCAACATTATAGTTATAACCATGTTATGAGGCTAAACAGGACTGACCATGATATCAACATTATAGTTATAACCATGTTATGAGGCTATACAGGACTGACCATCCATGATATCAACATTATAGTTATAACCATGTTATGAGGCTAAACAGGACTGACCATGATATCAACATTATAGTTATAACCATGTTATGAGGCTATACGGGACTGACCATCCATGATATCAACATTATAGTTATAACCATGTTATGAGGCTATACAGGACTGACCATGATATCAACATTATAGTTATAACCATGTTATGAGGCTATACAGGACTGACCATGATATCAACATTATAGTTATAACCATGTTATGAGGCTATACAGGACTGACCATCCATGATATCAACATTATAGTTATAACCATGTTATGAGACTATACAGGTCTGACCATGATATCAACATTATAGTTATAACCATGTTATGAGGCTATACAGGACTGACCATGATATCAACATTATAGTTATAACCATGTTATGAGGCTACACAGGACTGACCATCCATGATATCAACATCATAGTTATAACCATATTATGAAGCTATACAGGACTGACCATCCATGATATCAACATTATAGTTATAACCATGTTATGAGGCTATACAGGACTGACCATCCATGATATCAACATTATAGTTATAACCATGTTATGAGGCTACACAGGACTGACCATCCATGATATCAACATCATAGTTATAACCATGTTATGAGGCTATACAGGACTGACCATCCATGATATCAACATTATAGTTATAACCATGTTATGAGACTATACAGGACTGACCATCCATGATATCAACATTATAGATATAACCATGTTATGAGGCTAAACAGGACTGACCATGATATCAACATTATAGTTATAACCATGTTATGAGGCTATACGGGACTGACCATCCATGATATCAACATTATAGTTATAACTATGTTATGAGACTATACAGGACTGACCATCCATGATATCAACATTATAGTTATAACCATGTTATGAGGCTATACGGGACTGACCATCCATGATATCAACATTATAGTTATAACTATGTTATGAGACTATACGGGACTGACCATCCATGATATCAACATTATAGTTATAACTATGTTATGAGACTATACGGGACTGACCATCCATGATATCAACATTATAGTTATAACCATGTTATGAGAATATACAGGACTGACCATCCATGATATCAACATTATAGTTATAACCATGTTATGAGGCTAAACAGGACTGACCATGATATCAACATTATAGTTATAACCATGTTATGAGACTATACAGGCCTGACCATCCATGATATCAACATTATAGTTATAACCATGTTATGAGGCTATACAGGACTGACCATCCATGATATCAACATTATAGTTATAACCATGTTATGAGACTATACAGGACTGACCATCCATGATATCAACATTATAGTTATAACCATGTTATGAGGCTATACAGGACTGGCCATCCATGATATCAACATTATAGTTATAACCATGTTATGAGACTATACAGGACTGCCATCCATGATATCAACATTATAGTTATAACCATGAGGCTATCAACATTATAGTTATAACCATGTTATGAGGCTATACAGGACTGACCATCCATGATATCAACATTATAGTTATAACCATGTTATGAGACTATACAGGACTGACCATCCATGATGTCAACATTATAGTTATAACCATGTTATGAGAATATACAGGACTGACCATTCATGATATCAACATTATAGTTATAACCATGTTATGAGGCTATACAGGACTGACCATCCATGATATCAACATTATAGTTATAACCATGTTATGAGGCTACACAAGACTGACCATCCATGATATCAACATTATAGTTATAACCATGTTATGAGGCTAAACAGGACTGACCATGATATCAACATTATAGTTATAACCATGTTATGAGGCTACACAAGACTGACCATCCATGATATCAACATTATAGTTATAACCATGTTATGAGGCTAAACAGGACTGACCATGATATCAACATTATAGTTATAACCATGTTATCAGGCTACACAGGACTGACCATTCATGATATCAACATTATAGTTATAACCATGTTATGAGGCTACACAGGACTGACCATCCATGATATCAACATTATAGTTATAACCATGTTATGAGGCTACACAGGACTGACCATCCATGATATCAACATTATAGTTATAACCATGTTATGAGGCTACACAGGACTGACCATCCATGATATCAACATTATAGTTATAACCATGTTATGAGGCTACACAGGACTGACCATCCATGATATCAACATTATAGTTATAACCATGTTATGAGGCTATACAGGACTGACCATCCATGATATCAACATTATAGTTATAACCATGTTATGAGAATATACAGGACTGACCATCCATGATATCAACATTATAGTTATAACCATGTTATGAGGCTAAACAGGACTGACCATGATATCAACATTATAGTTATAACCATGTTATGAGGCTATACGGGACTGACCATCAATGATATCAACATTATAGTTATAACTATGTTATGAGACTATACAGGACTGACCATCCATGATATCAACATTATAGTTATAACCATGTTATGAGACTATACAGGACTAACCATCCACAATATCAACATTATAGTTATAACCATGTTATGAGGCTATACAGGACTGACCATCCATGATATCAACATTATAGTTATAACCATGTTATGAGAATATACAGGACTGACCATCCATGATATCAACATTATAGTTATAACCATGTTATGAGACTATACAGGCCTGACCATCCATGATATCAACATTATAGTTATAACCATGTTATGAGGCTATACAGGACTGACCATCCATGATATCAACATTATAGTTATAACCATGTTATGAGACTATACAGGACTGACCATCCATGATATCAACATTATAGTTATAACCATGTTATGAGGCTATACAGGACTGGCCATCCATGATATCAACATTATAGTTATAACCATGTTATGAGACTATACAGGCCTGACCATCCATGATATCAACATTATAGTTATAACCATGTTATGAGGCTATACAGGACTGACCATCCATGATATCAACATTATAGTTATAACCATGTTATGAGACTATACAGGACTGACCATCCATGATGTCAACATTATAGTTATAACCATGTTATGAGAATATACAGGACTGACCATTCATGATATCAACATTATAGTTATAACCATGTTATGAGGCTATACAGGACTGACCATCCATGATATCAACATTATAGTTATAACCATGTTATGAGGCTACACAGGACTGACCATCCATGATATCAACATTATAGTTATAACCATGTTATGAGGCTAAACAGGACTGACCATGATATCAACATTATAGTTATAACCATGTTATGAGGCTACACAAGACTGACCATCCATGATATCAACATTATAGTTATAACCATGTTATGAGGCTAAACAGGACTGACCATCCATGATATCAACATTATAGTTATAACCATGTTATGAGGCTATACAGGACTGACCATCCATGATATCAACATTATAGTTATAACCATGTTATGAGACTATACAGGACTGACCATCCATGATATCAACATTATAGTTATAACCATGTTATGAGGCTACACAGGACTGACCATCCATGATATCAACATTATAGTTATAACCATGTTATGAGGCTACACAGGACTGACCATTCATGATATCAACATTATAGTTATAACCATGTTATGAGGCTACACAAGACTGACCATCCATGATATCAACATTATAGTTATAACCATGTTATGAGGCTAAACAGGACTGACCATGATATCAACATTATAGTTATAACCATGTTATGAGGCTACACAGGACTGACCATTCATGATATCAACATTATAGTTATAACCATGTTATGAGGCTACACAGGACTGACCATCCATGATATCAACATTATAGTTATAACCATGTTATGAGGCTACACAGGACTGACCATCCATGATATCAACATTATAGTTATAACCATGTTATGAGGCTACACAGGACTGACCATCCATGATATCAACATTATAGTTATAACCATGTTATGAGGCTAAACAGGACTGACCATGATATCAACATTATAGTTATAACCATGTTATGAGGCTACACAGGACTGACCATCCATGATATCAACATTATAGTTATAACCATGTTATGAGGCTAAACAGGACTGACCATGATATCAACATTATAGTTATAACCATGTTATGAGGCTATACGGGACTAACCATCCATGATATCAACATTATAGTTATAACCATGTTATGAGGCTATACTGGACTGACCATCCATGATATGAACATTATAGTTATAACCATGTTATGAGGCTAAACAGGACTGACCATCCATGATATCAACATTATAGTTATAACCATGTTATGAGGCTATACAGGACTGGCCATCCATGATATCAACATTATAGTTATAACCATGTTATGAGGCTATACAGGACTGACCATCCATGATATCAACATTATAGTTATAACCATGTTATGAGACTATACAGGACTGACCATCCATGATGTCAACATTATAGTTATAACCATGTTATGAGAATATACAGGACTGACCATCCATGATATCAACATTATAGTTATAACCATGTTATGAGACTATACAGGCCTGACCATCCATGATATCAACATTATAGTTATAACCATGTTATGAGGCTATACAGGACTGACCATCCATGATATCAACATTATAGTTATAACCATGTTATGAGGCTACACAAGACTGACCATCCATGATATCAACATTATAGTTATAACCATGTTATGAGGCTAAACAGGACTGACCATGATATCAACATTATAGTTATAACCATGTTATGAGGCTACACAAGACTGACCATCCATGATATCAACATTATAGTTATAACCATGTTATGAGGCTAAACAGGACCATGATATCAACACTATACATGACCATGATATCAACATTATAGTTATAACCATGTTATGAGGCTATACAGGACTGACCATCCATGATATCAACATTATAGTTATAACCATGTTATGAGGCTATACAGGACTGACCATCCATGATATCAACATTATAGTTATAACCATGTTATGAGACTATACAGGACTGACCATCCATGATATCAACATTATAGTTATAACCATGTTATGAGAATATACAGGACTGACCATCCATGATATCAACATTATAGTTATAACCATGTTATGAGGCTATACAGGACTGACCATCCATGATATCAACATTATAGTTATAACCATGTTATGAGGCTATACAGGACTGACCATCCATGATATCAACATTATAGTTATAACCATGTTATGAGGCTATACAGGACTGACCATCCATGATATCAACATTATAGTTATAACCATGTTATGAGGCTAAACAGGACTGACCATCCATGATATCAACATTATAGTTATAACCATGTTATGAGGCTATACAGGACTGACCATCCATGATATCAACATTATAGTTATAACCATGTTATGAGGCTATACAGGACTGACCATCCATGATATCAACATTATAGTTATAACCATGTTATGAGACTATACAGGACTGACCATCCATGATATCAACATTATAGTTATAACCATGTTATGAGGCTATACAGGACTGACCATAACCATGTTATGAGGCTATGATATCAACATTATATCAACATTATAGTTATAACCATGTTATGAGGCTAAACAGGACTGACCATGATATCAACATTATAGTTATAACCATGTTATGAGGCTACACAAGACTGACCATCCATGATATCAACATTATAGTTATAACCATGTTATGAGGCTACACAGGACTGACCATTCATGATATCAACATTATAGTTATAACCATGTTATGAGGCTATACAGGACTGACCATCCATGATATCAACATTATAGTTATAACCATGTTATGAGGCTACACAGGACTGACCATCCATGATATCAACATTATAGTTATAACCATGTTATGAGGCTATACAGGACTGACCATCCATGATATCAACATTATAGTTATAACCATGTTATGAGGCTATACAGGACTGACCATCCATGATATCAACATTATAGTTATAACCATGTTATGAGAATATACAGGACTGACCATCCATGATATCAACATTATAGTTATAACCATGTTATGAGGCTATACAGGACTGACCATCCATGATATCAACATTATAGTTATAACCATGTTATGAGGCTATACAGGACTGACCATCCATGATATCAACATTATAGTTATAACCATGTTATCAACATTATAGTTATAACATTATAGTTATAACCATGTTATGAGGCTATACAGGACTGACCATCCATGATATCAACATTATAGTTATAACCATGTTATGAGACTATACAGGACTGACCATCCATGATATCAACATTATAGTTATAACCATGTTATGAGGCTATACAGGACTGACCATCCATGATATCAACATTATAGTTATAACCATGTTATGAGGCTAAACAGGACTGACCATCCATGATATCAACATTATAGTTATAACCATGTTATGAGGCTATACAGGACTGACCATCCATGATATCAACATTATAGTTATAACCATGTTATGAGGCTACACAGGACTGACCATTCCATGATATCAACATTATAGTTATAACCATGTTATGAGGCTATACAGGACTGTCCATCCATGATATCAACATTATAGTTATAACCATGTTATGAGGCTACACAGGACTGACCATCCATGATATCAACATTATAGTTATAACCATGTTATGAGGCTATACAGGACTGACCATCCATGATATCAACATTATAGTTATAACCATGTTATGAGACTATACAGGACTGTCCATCCATGATGTCAACATTATAGTTATAACCATGTTATGAGAATATACAGGACTGACCATCCATGATATCAACATTATAGTTATAACCATGTTATGAGAATATACAGGACTGACCATTCATGATATCAACATTATAGTTATAAACATGTTATGAGGCTATACAGGACTGACCATCCATGATATCAACATTATAGTTATAACCATGTTATGAGGCTATACTGGACTGACCATCCATGATATCAACATTATAGTTATAACCATGTTATGAGGCTAAACAGGACTGCCCATGATATCAACATTATAGTTATAACCATGTTATGAGGCTATACGGGACTGACCATCCATGATATCAACATTATAGTTATAACCATGTTATGAGACTATACAGGCCTGACCATCCATGATATCAACATTATAGTTATAACCATGTTATGAGGCTATACAGGACTGACCATCCATGATGTCAACATTATAGTTATAACCATGTTATGAGGCTATACAGGACTGACCATCCATGATATCAACATTATAGTTATAACCATGTTATGAGGCTATACAGGACTAAACATCCATGATATCAACATTATAGTTATAACCATGTTATGAGGCTACACAGGACTGACCATCCATGATATCAACATTATAGTTATAACCATGTTATGAGGCTATACAGGACTGACCATCCATGATATCAACATTATAGTTATAACCATGTTATGAGGCTACACAGGACTGACCATCCATGATATCAACATTATAGTTATAACCATGTTATGAGGCTATACAGGACTGACCATCCATGATATCCATGATATCAACATTATAGTTATAACCATGTTATGAGGCTACACAGGACTGACCATCCATGATATCAACATTATAGTTATAACCATGTTATGAGGCTATACAGGACTGACCATCCATGATATCAACATTATAGTTATAACCATGTTATGAAGCTACATAGGACTGACCATCCATGATATCAACATTATAGTTATAACCATGTTATGAGGCTATACAGGACTGACCATCCATGATATCAACATTATAGTTATAACCATGTTATGAGGCTACACAGGACTAAACATCCATGATATCAACATTATAGTTATAACCATGTTATGAGGCTACACAGGACTGACCATCCATGATATCAACATTATAGTTATAACCATGTTATGCTACACAGGACTGACCATCCATGATATCAACATTATAGTTATAACCATGTTATGAGGCTATACAGGACTGACCATCCATGATATCAACATTATAGTTATAACCATGTTATGAGGCTATACAGGACTAAACATCCATGATATCAACATTATAGTTATAACCATGTTATGAGGCTATACAGGACTGACCATCCATGATATCAACATTATAGTTATAACCATGTTATGAGGCTATACAGGACTGACCATCCATGATATCAACATTATAGTTATAACCATGTTATGAGGCTACCATCAGATATCAACATTATAGTTATAACCATGTTATGAGGCTAAACAGGACTGACCATGATATCAACATTATAGTTATAACCATGTTATGAGGCTATACGGGACTGACCATCCATGATATCAACATTATAGTTATATCCATGTTATGAGACTATACAGGCCTGACCATCCATGATATCAACATTATAGTTATAACCATGTTATGAGGCTATACAGGACTAAACATCCATGATATCAACATTATAGTTATAACCATGTTATGAGGCTAAACAGGACTGACCATGATATCAACATTATAGTTATAACCATGTTATGAGGCTATACGGGACTGACCATCCATGATATCAACATTATAGTTATAACCATGTTATGAGACTATACAGGACTAAACATCCATGATATCAACATTATAGTTATAACCATGTTATGAGGCTACACAGGACTGACCATCCATGATATCAACATTATAGTTATAACCATGTTATGAGGCTATACAGGACTGACCATCCATGATATCAACATTATAGTTATAACCATGTTATGAAGCTACATAGGACTGACCATCCATGATATCAACATTATAGTTATAACCATGTTATGAGGCTACACAGGACTGACCATCCATGATATCAACATTATAGTTATAACCATGTTATGAGGCTACACAGGACTGACCATCCATGATATCAACATTATAGTTATAACCATGTTATGAGGCTATACAGGACTGACCATCCATGATATCAACATTATAGTTATAACCATGTTATGAGGCTATACAGGACTGACCATCCATGATATCAACATTATAGTTATAACCATGTTATGAGGCTAATACCATCCATGATATCAACATTATAGTTATAACCATGTTATGACTATACAGGACTGACCATCCATGATATCAACATTATAGTTATAACCATGTTATGAGAATATACAGGACTGACCATCCATGATATCAACATTATAGTTATAACCATGTTATGAGGCTACACAGGACTGACCATCCATGATATCAACATTATAGTTATAACCATGTTATGAGGCTATACAGGACTGACCATCCATGATATCAACATTATAGTTATAACCATGTTATGAGGCTAAACAGGACTGACCATGATATCAACATTATAGTTATAACCATGTTATGAGGCTATACAGGACTGACCATCCATGATATCAACATTATAGTTATAACCATGTTATGAGACTATACAGGACTGACCATCCATGATATCAACATTATAGTTATAACCATGTTATGAGGCTATACAGGACTGACCATCCATGATATCAACATTATAGTTATAACCATGTTATGAGGCTATACAGGACTGACCATCCATGATATCAACATTATAGTTATAACCATGTTATGAGACTTAACAGGACTACAGGACTTATAATAACATCCATGATATCAACATTATAGTTATAACCATGTTATGAGGCTACACAGGACTGACCATCCATGATATCAACATTATAGTTATAACCATGTTATGAGGCTATACAGGACTGACCATCCATGATATCAACATTATAGTTATAACCATGTTATGAGGCTATAGGACTGACCATCCATGATATCAACATTATAGTTATAACCATGTTATGAGGCTATACAGGACTGACCATCCATGATATCAACATTATAGTTATAACCATGTTATGAGGCTATACAGGACTGACCATCCATGATATCAACATTATAGTTATAACCATGTTATGAGGCTACACAGGACTGACCATCCATGATATCAACATTATAGTTATAACCATGTTATGAGGCTATACAGGACTGACCATCCATGATATCAACATTATAGTTATAACCATGTTATGAGGCTATACAGGACTGTTATGAGGCCATCCATGATATCAACATTATAGTTATAACCATGTTATGAGGCTATACAGGACTGACCATCCATGATATCAACATTATAGTTATAACCATGTTATGAGACTATACAGGACTGACCATCCATGATATCAACATTATAGTTATAACCATGTTATGAGGCTATACAGGACTGACCATCCATGATATCAACATTATAGTTATAACCATGTTATGAGGCTATACAGGACTGACCATCCATGATATCAACATTATAGTTATAACCATGTTATGAGACTATACAGGACTGACCATCCATGATATCAACATTATAGTTATAACCATGTTATGAGGCTATACAGGACTGACCATTCATGATATCAACATTATAGTTATAACCATGTTATGAGGCTATACAGGACTGACCATCCATGATATCAACATTATAGTTATAACCATGTTATGAGGCTATACAGGACTGACCATCCATGATATCAACATTATAGTTATAACCATGTTATGAGACTATACAGGACTGACCATCCATGATATCAACATTATAGTTATAACCATGTTATGAGGCTATACAGGACTGACCATCCATGATATCAACATTATAGTTATAACCATGTTATGAGGCTATACAGGACTGACCATCCATGATATCAACATTATAGTTATAACCATGTTATGAGGCTATACAGGACTGACCATCCATGATATCAACATTATAGTTATAACCATGTTATGAGGCTACACAGGACTGACCATCCATGATATCAACATTATAGTTATAACCATGTTATGAGGCCATGATGATATCAACATTATAGTTATAACCATGTTATGAGGCTATACAGGACTGACCATCCATGATATCAACATTATAGTTATAACCATGTTATGAGGCTATACAGGACTGACCATCCATGATATCAACATTATAGTTATAACTAAACATGTTATGAGTTATAACTATGTTATGAGACTATACAGGACTGACCATCCATGATATCAACATTATAGTTATAACCATGTTATGAGGCTATACAGGACTGACCATCCATGATATCAACATTATAGTTATAACCATGTTATGAGGCTATACAGGACTGACCATCCATGATATCAACATTATAGTTATAACCATGTTATGAGGCTATACAGGACTGACCATCCATGATATCAACATTATAGTTATAACCATGTTATGAGGCTATACAGGACTGACCATCCATGATATCAACATTATAGTTATAACCATGTTATGAGGCTATACAGGACTGACCATCCATGATATCAACATTATAGTTATAACCATGTTATGAGGCTATACAGGACTGACCATCCATGATATCAACATTATAGTTATAACCATGTTATGAGGCTATACAGGACTGACCATCCATGATATCAACATTATAGTTATAACCATGTTATGAGGCTATACAGGACTGACCATCCATGATATCAACATTATAGTTATAACCATGTTATGAGGCTATACAGGACTGACCATCCATGATATCAACATTATAGTTATAACCATGTTATGAGTTATAATCCATGATATCAACATTATAGTTATAACCATGTTATGAGGCTATACAGGACTGACCATCCATGATATCAACATTATAGTTATAACCATGTTATGAGGCTATACAGGACTGACCATCCATGATATCAACATTATAGTTATAACCATGTTATGAGGCTATACAGGACTGACCATCCATGATATCAACATTATAGTTATAACCATGTTATGAGGCTATACAGGACTGACCATCCATGATATCAACATTATAGTTATAACCATGTTATGAGGCTATACAGGACTGACCATCCATGATATCAACATTATAGTTATAACCATGTTATGAGGCTATACAGGACTGACCATCCATGATATCAACATTATAGTTATAACCATGTTATGAGGCTATACAGGACTGACCATCCATGATATCAACATTATAGTTATAACCATGTTATGAAGCTACACAGGACTCCATCCATGATATCAACATTATAGTTATAACCATGTTATGAGGCTACACAGGACTGACCATCCATGATATCAACATTATAGTTATAACCATGTTATGAGGCTATACAGGACTGACCATCCATGATATCAACATTATAGTTATAACCATGTTATGAGGCTATACAGGACTGACCATCCATGATATCAACATTATAGTTATAACCATGTTATGAGGCTATACAGGACTGACCATCCATGATATCAACATTATAGTTATAACCATGTTATGAGGCTATACAGACCATCTGACATCCATGATATCAACATTATAGTTATAAGTTATAACCATGTTATGAGGCTATACAGGACTGACCATCCATGATATCAACATTATAGTTATAACTACACAGTGACCATCCATGATATCAACATTATAGTTATAACCATGTTATGAGGCTATACAGGACTGACCATCCATGATATCAACATTATAGTTATAACCTAATCCATGTTAACATTATAGAGGCTATACAGGACTGACCATCCATGATATCAACATTATAGTTATAACCATGTTATGAGGCTATACAGGACTGACCATCCATGATATCAACATTATAGTTATAACCATGTTATGAGGCTATACAGGACTGACCATCCATGATATCAACATTATAGTTATAACCATGTTATGAGGCTATACAGGACTGACCATCCATGATATCAACATTATAGTTATAACCATGTTATGAGGCTATACAGGACTGACCATCCATGATATCAACATTATAGTTATAACCATGTTATGAGGCTATAACCATGATATCAACATGATAACCATGTTATGAGGCTATACAGGACTGACCATCCATGATATCAACATTATAGTTATAACCATGTTATGAGGCTATACAGGACTGACCATCCATGATATCAACATTATAGTTATAACCATGTTATGAGGCTACCATCAGATATCTTATAGACCATGTTATGAGACTATACAGGACATCCATGATATCAACATTATAGTTATAACCATGTTATGAGGCTATACAGGACTGACCATCCATGATATCAACATTATAGTTATAACCATGTTATGAGGCTATACAGGACTGACCATCCATGATATCAACATTATAGTTATAACCATGTTATGAGGCTATACAGGACTGACCATCCATGATATCAACATTATAGTTATAACCATGTTATGAGGCTATACAGGACTGACCATCCATGATATCATGATATCAACATTATAGTTATAACCATGTTATGAGGCTATACAGGACTGACCATCCATGATATCAACATTATAGTTATAACCATGTTATGAGGCTATACAGGACTGACCATCCATGATATCAACATTATAGTTATAACCATGTTATGAGGCTATACAGGACTGACCATCCATGATATCAACATTATAGTTATAACCATGTTATGAGGCTATACAGGACTGACCATCCATGATATCAACATTATAGTTATAACCATGTTATGAGGCTATACAGGACTGACCATCCATGATATCAACATTATAGTTATAACCATGTTATGAGGCTATACAGGACTGACCATCCATGATATCAACATTATAGTTATAACCATGTTATGAGGCTATACAGGACTGACCATCCATGATATCAACATTATAGTTATAACCATGTTATGAGGCTATACAGGACTGACCATCCATGATATCAACATTATAGTTATAACCATGTTATGAGGCTATACAGGACTGACCATCCATGATATCAACATTATAGTTATAACCATGTTATGAGGCTATACAGGACTGACCATCCATGATATCAACATTATAGTTATAACCATGTTATGAGGCTATACAGGACTGACCATCCATGATATCAACATTATAGTTATAACCATGTTATGATATCAACATTATAGGCTATACAGGACTGACCATCCATGATATCAACATTATAGTTATAACCATGTTATGAGGCTATACAGGACTGACCATCCATGATATCAACATTATAGTTATAACCATGTTATGAGGCTATACAGGACTGACCATCCATGATATCAACATTATAGTTATAACCATGTTATGAGGCTATACAGGACTGACCATCCATGATATCAACATTATAGTTATAACCATGTTATGAGGCTATACAGGACTGACCATCCATGATATCAACATTATAGTTATAACCATGTTATGAGGCTATACAGGACTGACCATCCATGATATCAACATTATAGTTATAACCATGTTATGAGGCTATACAGGACTGACCATCCATGATATCAACATTATAGTTATAACCATGTTATGAGACTATACAGGACTGACCATCCATGATATCAACATTATAGTTATAACCATGTTAGACTATACAGAGGCTGGACTGACCATCCATGATATCAACATTATAGTTATAACCATGTTATGAGGCTATACAGGACTGACCATCCATGATATCAACATTATAGTTATAACCATGTTATGAGGCTATACAGGACTGACCATCCATGATATCAACATTATAGTTATAACCATGTTATGAGGCTATACAGGACTGACCATCCATGATATCAACATTATAGTTATAACCATGTTATGAGGCTATACAGGACTGACCATCCATGATATCAACATTATAGTTATAACCATGTTATGAGGCTATGACAGGATAACTGTTATGAGGCCATCCATGATATCAACATTATAGTTATAACCATGTTATGAGACTACACAGGACTGACCATCCATGATATCAACATTATAGTTATAACCATGTTATGAGGCTATACAGGACTGACCATCCATGATATCAACATTATAGTTATAACCATGTTATGAGGCTATACAGGACTGACCATCCATGATATCAACATTATAGTTATAACCATGTTATGAGGCTATACAGGACTGACCATCCATGATATCAACATTATAGTTATAACCATGTTATGAGGCTATACAGGACTGACCATCCATGATATCAACATTATAGTTATAACCATGTTATGAGGCTATACAGGACTGACCATCCATGATATCAACATTATAGTTATAACCATGTTATGAGACTATACAGGACTGACCATCCATGATATCAACATTATAGTTATAACCATGTTATGAGGCTATACAGGACTGACCATCCATGATATCAACATTATAGTTATAACCATGTTATGAGGCTATACAGGACTATAACCATCCATGATATCAACATTATAGTTATAACCATGTTATGAGGCTATACAGGACTGACCATCCATGATATCAACATTATAGTTATAACCATGTTATGAGGCTATACAGGACTGACCATCCATGATATCAACATTATAGTTATAACCATGTTATGAGGCTATACAGGATAACTGACCATCCATGATATCAACATTATAGTTATAACCATGTTATGAGACTATACAGGACTGACCATCCATGATATCAACATTATAGTTATAACCATGTTATGAGGCTATACAGGACTGACCATCCATGATATCAACATTATAGTTATAACCATGTTATGAGGCTATACAGGACTGACCATCCATGATATCAACATTATAGTTATAACCATGTTATGAGGCTATACAGGACTGACCATCCATGATATCAACATTATAGTTATAACCATGTTATGAGGGACTGACCATCCATGATGTCAACATTATAGTTATAACCATGTTATGAGACTATACAGGACTGACCATCCATGATATCAACATTATAGTTATAACCATGTTATGAGGCTATACAGGACTGACCATCCATGATATCAACATTATAGTTATAACCATGTTATGAGGCTATACAGGACTGACCATGATATCAACATTATAGTTATAACCATGTTATGAGGCTATACGGGACTGCCCATTCATGATATCAACATTATAGTTATAACCATGTTATGAGGCTATACAGGACTAAACATCCATGATATCAACATTATAGTTATAACCATGTTATGAGGCTATACAGGACTGACCATCCATGATATCAACATTATAGTTATAACCATGTTATGAGGCTATACAGGACTGACCATCCATGATATCAACATTATAGTTATAACCATGTTATGAGGCTATACAGGACTGACCATCCATGATATCAACATTATAGTTATAACCATGTTATGAGGCTATACAGGACTGACCATCCATGATATCAACATTATAGTTATAACTATACAGGACTGACCATCCATGATATCAACATTATAGTTATAACCATGTTATGAGGCTACACAGGACTGACCATCCATGATATCAACATTATAGTTATAACCATGTTATGAGGCTACACAGGACTGACCATCCATGATATCAACATTATAGTTATAACCATGTTATGAGGCTATACAGGACTGACCATCCATGATATCAACATTATAGTTATAACCATGTTATGAGGCTACACAGGACTGACCATCCATGATATCAACATTATAGTTATAACCATGTTATGAGGCTATACAGGACTGACCATCCATGATATCAACATTATAGTTATAACCATGTTATGAGGCTATACAGGACTGACCATCCATGATATCAACATTATAGTTATAACCATGTTATG
>NC_068444.1:1580919-1595919 GCF_023373465.1 Oncorhynchus keta
CCATCCATGATATTATAACCAATGTTTACAAACATGGAGTAAAACAAGTTTATATTTTGGTTTCTGATGGAGTGTAACAGTTGAACTTAGGAGCCATTTCTAAGTTCTTTTCTTCAATCATTCATTTATATATATATATTTATATTTAGTCCTTAAATGGGACAGTGGTAAAATAAGGATTCAAGCTCTTTAGGTCGGCACCTTGAGACTCGTCTGAAGTCGGTACAGCTGATCTGTCAACTTCTCTCTGCAGTGTCCCAACAGTTTGGGCTACACACTAACATGACCCCTCTGTGGAACATGTCAGTGTTGCTCTCGAACGCACACAGGCCCCACAGGCTCCACAGGCCTCACAGGCTCCACAGGCCCCACAGGCCCCACAGGCTCCACAGGCCCCACAGGCTCCACAGGCCTCACAGGCTCCACAGGCCCCACAGGCTCCACAGGCCCCACAGGCTCCACAGGCCTCACAGGCTCCACAGGCCCCACAGGCTCCACAGGCTCCACAGGCCTCACAGGCTCCACAGGCCTCACAGGCTCCACAGGCCTCACAGGCTCCACAGGCCCCACAGGCTCCACAGGCCCCACAGGCTCCACAGGCCCCACAGGCTCCACAGGCTCCACAGGCCCCACAGGCTCCACAGGCCCCGCAGGCTCCACAGGCCTCGCAGGCCCCACAGGCTCCGCAGGCCCCACAGGCTCCACAGGCCCCACAGGCTCCACAGGCCCCACAGGCTCCACAGGCCCCACAGGCTCCACAGGCCCCACAGGCCCCACAGGCCCCACAGGCCCCACAGGCTCCACAGGCCCCACAGGCTCCACAGGCCCCACAGGCTCCACAGGCCCCACAGGCTCCACAGGCCCCACAGGCTCCACAGGCCCCACAGGCTCCACAGGCCCCACAGGCTCCACAGGCCCCACAGGCTCCACAGGCCCCACAGGCCCCACAGGCCCCACAGGCCCCACAGGCTCCACAGGCCCCACAGGCTCCACAGGCCCCACAGGCTCCACAGGCTCCACAGGCTCCACAGGCCCCACAGGCTCCACAGGCCCCACAGGCTCCACAGGCCCCACAGGCTCCACAGGCCCAACAGGCCCCACAGGCTCCACAGGCCCCACAGGCTCCACAGGCCCCACAGGCTCCACAGGCCCAACAGGCCCCACAGGCTCCACAGGCTCCACAGGCCTCACAGGCTCCACAGGCCTCACAGGCTCCACAGGCCCCACAGGCTCCACAGGCCCCACAGGCTCCACAGGCCCCACAGGCTCCACAGGCCCCACAGGCTCCACAGGCCTCACAGGCTCCACAGGCCCCACAGGCTCCACAGGCCCCACAGGCTCCACAGGCCTCACAGGCTCCACAGGCCCCACAGGCTCCACAGGCCCCACAGGCTCCACAGGCCCCACAGGCCTCACAGGCCTCACAGGCTCCACAGGCCTCACAGGCTCCACAGGCCCCACAGGCTCCACAGGCCCCACAGGCTCCACAGGCCCCACAGGCTCCACAGGCCCCACAGGCTCCACAGGCCCCACAGGCTCCACAGGCTCCACAGGCCTCACAGGCTCCACAGGCCCCACAGGCTCCACAGGCCCCACAGGCTCCACAGGCCCCACAGGCTCCACAGGCTCCACAGGCCTCACAGGCTCCACAGGCTCCACAGGCCCCACAGGCTCCACAGGCTCCACAGGCCTCACAGGCTCCACAGGCCTCACAGGCCTCACAGGCCCCACAGGCTCCACAGGCTCCACAGGCCCCACAGGCTCCACAGGCCTCACAGGCTCCACAGGCCTCACAGGCCCCACAGGCTCCACAGGCTCCACAGGCTCCACAGGCCTCACAGGCTCCACAGGCTCCACAGGCCTCACAGGCTCCACAGGCTCCACAGGCCCCACAGGCTCCGCAGGCCTCACAGGCTCCACAGGCCTCACAGGCTCCACAGGCCTCACAGGCTCCACAGGCTCCACAGGCCCCACAGGCCCCACAGGCCCAACAGGCTCCACAGGCCCCACAGGCCCAACAGGCCCCACAGGCCCAACAGGCTCCACAGGCCCAACAGGCTCCACAGGCCCAACAGGCCCCACAGGCCCAACAGGCCCCACAGGCCCCACAGTCCCCACAGGCCCAACAGACCCAACAGGCCCAACAGGCCCAACAGGCTCCACAGGCCCCACAGGCTCCACAGGCCCCACAGGCCCAACAGGCTCCACAGGCCCAACAGTCACTCTCTCTTTCAGTCTCTCTCTCTGTCTCTCGCTCTTTCAGTCACTCTCTCATGCTCTCACACTCACTCTCTCCCACTCGGTGTGTGTTACACACACACACACACACACACACACACACACACACACACACACACACACACACACACACACACACACACACACACACACACACACACACACACACACACACACACACACACACACACACACACACACACTATAAACTCTTACCTTGTTAACAAACTATTAACTCTTACCTTTACCTTGTTAACAAACTATAGTTTTGGCAATTCGGTTAGGGCATCTACTTTGTGCGGGACACAAGTAATTTATCCAACATTTGTTCACAGACAGATTATTTCACTTATAATTCACTGTATCACAATTCCAGTGGGTCAGAAGTTTACAAACACTAAGTTGACTGGGCACTTAAACACCTTGGAAAATTCCAGAAAATGATGTCATGGTTTTAGAAGCTTCTGATAGGCTAATTGACATAATTTGAGTCAATTGGAGGTGAACCTGTGGATGTATTTCAAGGCCTACCTTCAAACTCAGTCTCTCTTTTCTTGACATCATGGGAAAATCAAAAGAAATCAGCCAAGACCTCAGAATAAAATTGTAGACCTCCACAAGTCTGGTTCATCCTTGGGAGCAATTTCCAAACGCCTGAAGGTACCACGTTCATCTATACATACAATAGTAATATATAATAATAATATATGCCATTTAGCAGACGCTTTTATCCAAAGCGACTTACAGTCATGTGTGCATACATTCTACGTATGGGTGGTCCCGGGGATCGAACCCACTACCCTGGCGTTACAAGCGCCATGCTCTACCAACTGAGCTACAGAAGAACCAAGTATAAACTCCATGGGACCACGCAGCCGTCATACCGCTCAGGAAGGAGACGTGTTCTGTCTCCTAGAGATGAACGTACTTTGGTGTGAAAAGTGCAAATCAATCCCAGAACAACAGCAAAGGACCCTGTGAAGATGCTGGAGGAAACAGGTACAAAAGTATCTATATCCACAGTAAAACGAGTCCTATATCGACATAACCTGAAAGGCCTCTCAGCAAGGAAGAAGCCACTGCTCCAAAACTGCCATAAAAAAGCCAGGCTACGGTTTGCAACTGCACATGGGGACAAAGATCATACTTTTTTGGAGAAATGTCATCTGGTCTGATGAAACAAAAATAGAACTGTTTGGCCATAATGACCATTGTTATGTTTGGAGGAAAAAGGGGGAGGCTTGCAAGCCGAAGAACACCATCCCAACCGTGAAGCACGGGGGTGGCAGCATCATGTTCTGGGGGTGCTTTGCTGCAGGAGGGACTGGTGCACTTCACAAAATAGATGGCGTCATGAGGGAGGAAGATTATGTGGATATATTGAAGCAACATCTCAAGACATAAGTTAGGAAGTTAAAGCTTGGTCACAAATGGGTCTTCCAAATGGACAATGACCCCAAGCATACTTCTAAAGTTGTGGCAAAATGGCTTAAGGACAACATAGTCAAGGTATTGGAGTGGCCATCACAAAGCCCTGACCTCAATCCTATAGAACATTTGTGGGCAGAAATGAAAAAGTGTGTGCGAGCAAGGAGGCCTACAAACCTGACTCAGTTACACCAGCTCTGTCAGGAGGCCTACAAACCTGACTCAGTTACACCAGCTCTGCCAGGAGGCCTACAAACCTGACTCAGTTACACCAGCTCTGTCAGGAGGCCTACAAACCTGACTCAGTTACACCAGCTCTGCCAGGAGGCCTACAAACCTGACTCAGTTACACCAGCTCTGCCAGGAGGCCTACAAACCTGACTCAGTTACACCAGCTCTGTCAGGAGGCCTACACACCTGCCTCAGTTACACCAGCTCTGTCAGGAGGCCTACAAACCTGACTCAGTTACACCAGCTCTGTCAGGAGGCCTACAAACCTGCCTCAGTTACACCAGCTCTGTCAGGAGGCCTACAAACCTGACTCAGTTACACCAGTTCTGTCAGGAAGCCTACAAACCTGACTCAGTTACACCAGCTCTGCCAGGAGGCCTACAAACCTGACTCAGTTACACCAGCTCTGCCAGGAGGCCTACAAACCTGACTCAGTTACACCAGCTCTGTCAGGAGGCCTACAAACCTGACACAGTTACACCAGCTCTGTCAGGAGGCCTACAAACCTGACTCAGTTACACCAGCTCTGTCAGGAGGCCTACAAACCTGACTCAGTTACACCAGCTCTGTCAGGAGGCCTACAAACCTGACTCAGTTACACCAGCTCTGTCAGGAGGCCTACAAACCTGACTCAGTTACACCAGCTCTGGTCAGGAGGCCTACAAACCAGACTCAGTTACACCAGCTCTGCCAGGAGGCCTACAAACCTGACTCAGTTACACCAGCTCTGGTCAGGAGGCCTACAAACCAGACTCAGTTACACCAGCTCTGCCAGGAGGCCTACAAACCTGACTCAGTTACACCAGCTCTGTCAGGAGGCCTACAAACCTGACTCAGTTACACCAGCTCTGTCAGGAGGCCTACAAACCTGACTCAGTTACACCAGCTCTGTCAGGAGGAATGGGACAAAATTCATCCAACTTATTGTGGGAAGCTTGTGGAAGGCTACCCAAAACATTTGACCCAAGTGAAACCATTTAAGGCAATGCTACCAAATACTCATTGAGTGTATGTAAACTTCTGACCCACTGGGAATGTGATGAAAGAAATGAAAGCTGAAATAAATCATTCTCTCTACTATTATTCTGACAATTCACATTCTTAAAATAAAATGGTCCTAACTGACCTAAGACTGAGAAGTTTTACTGTCCGGTTAAATGTCAGGAATTGTGAAAAACTGAGTTTAAATGTATTTGGCTAAGGTGTATGTAAACTTCCGACTTCAACTGTATCTGCACTCTGGCCTGTGGTGAGACAACTTCAACAGGAGATGGAGCAGGAGAAGAACAGAGCACTAGAGGAGAGGATCAGACTGCTGGAGGAGAGGGTGAGGGGGGTGGCGTGTGACAGAGAACAACCCCACTAGAGAGGTGGCCACCCCCGCAGAGAAGCCAGCAGAACAGCCCACCTCAGCTCCCGACAAAAGTATTTATCTATCTATCTATCTATCTATCTATCTATCTATCTATCTATCTATCTATCTATCAATTCAATTCAAGGGGCTTTATTGGCATGGGAAACATGTGTTAACATTGCCAAAGAAAGTGAGGTGGATAATATACAAAAGTGAAATAAACAATAACAATTAACAGTAAACATTACACATACAGAAGTTTCAAAACAATGAAGACATTACACATGTCATATTACGTATATATACAGTTTTGCAACGATGTACAAATGGTTAAGGGTACACAAGGGAAACTAAATAAGCATAAATATCTCTATCTATCTATATATATATATATATATCTATCCATCTACCTGGTCAGAAGTAGTGTACTACAAAACATTAGGAACACCTTCCTAATATTGAGTTGCAATTCCTTGGGGTATTGACCCAACCAACCAGTGCTCCGGCACATTGGCTAACCGGGCTATCTGCATTGTGTCCCATAACCCACCAACCCTTCTTTTGCGCTACTGCTACTCTCTGTTCATCATATATGCATAGTCACTGTAACCATATCTACATGTACATACTACCTCAATCAGCCTGACTAACCAGTGTGTCTGTATGTAGCCTCACTACTGTATATAGCCTGTCTTTTTACTGTTGTTTTATTGTTCACCTAATACCTTTTTTGCACTATTGCCTGTCAGTAAGCGCACGTGATGAATAAACTTTGATTTGAAAGCCTTAACTATATCATCCTGGAATATCTAAGGCGTGAGGTCATCTGCCTTTGGCCCAAAGAACAGGAACCTGGACTTCATCAAATAAATTAGAAATGAGAAATACAGACATTGTCATCCTAAAAGAAACATGGTATAAGGGAGACGGACCCACTGGTTTCTAGGTTACAGAGAGCTGGTAGTCCCATCCACCACACTACCAGGTGGGTGGTATAGAGGAGATGGACCCACTGGTTGTCCTCTAGGTTACAGAGAGCTGGTAGTCCCATCCACCAAACTACCAGGTGGGTGGTATAGAGGAGATGGAGGAGATGGACGTTCTTTTAACGCAACGTAACGTAATCAACACTGCTAGCTAGCCAGCTAGCCCCCGAATAGCAGCACTGTAGAAACTATTACACTCAACAGAACGACTTGATTAGTGTAGTGTCAACAACGCAGCCACTGCCAGCTAGCCTACAAAGTCAACAACGCAGCCACTGCCAGCTAGCCTACTTCGGCAGTACTGTATCATTTTAATCATTTTAGTCAATAAGATTCTTGCTACGTAAGCTTAACTTTCTGAACATTCGAGACGTGTAGTCCACTTGTCATTCCAATCTCCTTGCATTAGCGTAGCCTCTTCTGTAGCCTGTCAACTATGTGAGTCTGTCTATCCCTGTTCTCTCCTCTCTGCACAGACCATACAAACGCTCCACACCGCGTGGCCGTGGCCACCCTAATCTGGTGGTCCCAGCGTGCACGACCCACGTGGAGTTCCAGGTCTCCGGTAGCCTCTGGAACTGCCGATCTGCGGCCAACAAGGCAGAGTTCATCTCAGCCTATGCCTCCCTCCAGTCCCTCGACTTCTTGGCACTGACGGAAACATGGATCACCACAGATAACACTGCTACTCCTACTGCTCTCTCTTCGTCCGCCCACGTGTTCTCGCACACCCCGAGCTTCTGGTCAGCGGGGTGGTGGCACTGGGATCCTCATCTCTCCCAAGTGGTCATTCTCTCTTTCTCCCCTTACCCATCTGTCTATCGCCTCCTTTGAATTCCATGCTGTCACAGTTACCAGCCCTTTCAAGCTTAACATCCTTATCATTCATCGCCCTCCAGGTTCCCTCGGAGAGTTCATCAATGAGCTTGATGCCTTGATAAGCTCCTTTCCTGAGGACGGCTCACCTCTCACAGTTCTGGGCGACTTTAACCTCCCCACGTCTACCTTTGACTCATTCCTCTCTGCCTCCTTCTTTCCACTCCTCTCCTCTTTTGACCTCACCCTCTCACCTTCCCCCGCTACTCACAAGGCAGGCAATACGCTCGACCTCATCTTTACTAGATGCTGTTCTTCCACTAACCTCATTGCAACTCCCCTCCAAGTCTCCGACCACTACCTTGTATCCTTTTCCCTCTCGCTCTCATCCAACACTTCCCACACTGCCCCTACTCGGATGGTATCGCGCCGTCCCAACCTTCGCTCTCTCTCCCCCGCTACTCTCTCCTCTTCCATCCTATCATCTCTTCCCTCTGCTCAAACCTTCTCCAACCTATCTCCTGATTCTGCCTCCTCAACCCTCCTCTCCTCCCTTTCTGCATCCTTTGACTCTCTATGTCCCCTATCCTCCAGGCCGGCTCGGTCCTCCCCTCCCGCTCCGTGGCTCGACGACTCATTGCGAGCTCACAGAACAGGGAGCTCCGGGCAGCCGAGCGGAAATGGAGGAAAACTCGCCTCCCTGCGGACCTGGCATCCTTTCACTCCCTCCTCTCTACATTTTCCTCCTCTGTCTCTGCTGCTAAAGCCACTTTCTACCACTCTAAATTCCAAGCATCTGCCTCTAACCCTAGGAAGCTCTTTGCCACCTTCTCCTCCCTCCTGAATCCTCCTCCCCCTCCCCCTCCTCCCTCTCTGCAGATGACTTCGTCAACCATTTTGAAAAGAAGGTCGACGACATCCGATCCTCGTTTGCTAAGTCAAACGACACCGCTGGTTCTGCTCACACTGCCCTACCCTGTGCTCTGACCTCTTTCTCCCAATGAAATCTCGCGTCTTGTGACGGCCGGCCGCCCAACAACCTGCCCGCTTGACCCTATCCCCTCCTCTCTTCTCCAGACCATTTCCGGAGACCTTCTCCCTTACCTCACCTCGCTCATCCCTGACCGCTGGCTACGTCCCTTCCGTCTTCAAGAGAGCGAGAGTTGCACCCCTTCTGAAAAAACCTACACTCGATCCCTCCGATGTCAACAACTACAGACCAGTATCCCTTCTTTCTTTTCTCTCCAAAACTCTTGAACGTGCCGTCCTTGCCAAGCTCTCCCGCTATCTCTCTCAGAATGACCTTCTTGATCCAAATCAGTCAGGTTTCAAGACTAGTCATTCAACTGAGACTGCTCTTCTCTGTATCACGGAGGCGCTCCGCACTGCTAAAGCTAACTCTCTCTCCTCTGCTCTCATCCTTCTAGACCTATCGGCTGCCTTCGATACTGTGAACCATCAGATCCTCCTCTCCACCCTCTCCGAGTTGGGCATCTCCGGCGCGGCCCACGCTTGGATTGCGTCCTACCTGACAGGTCGCTCCTACCAGGTGGCGTGGCGAGAATCTGTCTCCTCACCACGCGCTCTCACCACTGGTGTCCCCCAGGGCTCGGTTCTAGGCCCTCTCCTATTCTCGCTATACACCAAGTCACTTGGCTCTGTCATAACCTCACATGGTCTCTCCTATCATTGCTATGCAGACGACACACAATTAATCTTCTCCTTTCCCCCTTCTGATGACCAGGTGGCGAATCGCATCTCTGCATGTCTGGCAGACATATCAGTGTGGATGACGGATCACCACCTCAAGCTGAACCTCGGCAAGACGGGCTGCTCTTCCTCCCGGGGAAGGACTGCCCGTTCCATGATCTCGCCATCACGGTTGACAACTCCATTGTGTCCTCCTCCCAGAGCGCTAAGAACCTTGGCGTGATCCTGGACAACACCCTGTCCTTCTCAACTAACATCAAGGCGGTGGCCCGTTCCTGTAGGTTCATGCTCTACAACATCCGCAGAGTACGACCCTGCCTCACACAGGAAGCGGCGCAGGTCCTAATCCAGGCACTTGTCATCTCCCGTCTGGATTACTGCAACTCGCTGTTGGCTGGGCTCCCTGCTTGTGCCGTTAAACCCCTACAACTCATCCAGAACGCCGCAGCCCGTCTGGTGTTCAACCTTCCCAAGTTCTCTCACGTCACCCCGCTCCTCCGCTCTCTCCACTGGCTTCCAGTTGAAGCTCGCATCCGCTACAAGACCATGGTGCTTGCCTACGGAGCTGTGAGGGGAACGGCACCTCAGTACCTCCAGGCTCTGATCAGGCCCTACACCCAAACAAGGGCACTGCGTTCATCCACCTCTGGCCTGCTCGCCTCCCTACCACTGAGGAAGTACAGTTCCCGCTCAGCCCAGTCAAAACTGTTCGCTGCTCTGGCCCCCAGTGGTGGAACAAACTCCCTCACGACGCCAGGACAGCGGAGTCAATCACCACCTTCCGGAGACACCTGAAACCCCACCTCTTTAAGGAATACCTAGGATAGGATAAGTAATCCTTCTCACCCCCCCCCCCTAAAAGATTTAGATGCACTATTGTAAAGTGGCTGTTCCACTGGATGTCATAAGGTGAATGCACCAATTTGTAAGTCGCTCTGGATAAGAGCGTCTGCTAAATGACTTAAATGTAAATGTAATGTAAATGACCCACTGGTTGCCTTATAGGTTACAGAGAGCTGGTAGTCCCATCCACCACACTACCAGGTGGGTGGTATAGAGGAGATGGACCCACTGGTTGCCCTCTAGGTTACAGAGAGCTGGTAGTCCCATCCACCACACTCCCAGGTGTGAAACAGGGACAGGACTCACAGGGTATGCTAATTTGATATAGAGCACACCAAACTCACTCTATTAAATTAATCAAAACAGGAACATTTTACTTCTGGCTAGAAATTCAAAAGGAAATTATCTCAACAGAGAAAATGTCCTGCTGTGTGCTACCTATATCCCCCCCACTAGAATCCCTATATCCCCCCACTAGAATCCCCTATATCCCCCCACTAGAATCCCCATATCCCCACTAGAATCCCTATATCCCCCCCACTAGAATCCCTATATCCCCCACTAGAATCCCTATATCCCCTCACTAGAATCCCTATATCCCCCACTAGAATCCCTATATCCCCCACTAGAATCCCTATATCCCCCACTAGAATCCCTATATCCCCCACTAGAATCCCTATATCCCCCCACTAGAATCCCTATATCCCCCACTAGAATCCCTATATCCCCCACTAGAATCCCTATATCCCCCCACTAGAATCCCCTATATCCACCCACTAGAATCCCTATATCCCCCACTAGAATCCCTATATCCCCCACTAGAATCCCTATATCCCCCACTAGAATCCCCTATATCCCCCACTAGAATCCCTATATCCCCACACTAGAATCCCTATATCCCCCACTAGAATCCCTATATCCCCCACTAGAATCCCTATATCCCCACTAGAATCCCTATATCCTCCCCACTAGAATCCCTATATCCCCCACTAGAATCCTCTATATCCCCCACTAGAATCCCCCTATATCCCCACACTAGAATCCCTATATCCCCCCACTAGAATCCCTATATCCCCCCCACTAGAATCCCCTATATCCTCCCCACTAGAATCCCCTATATCCCCCCACTAGAATCCCCTATATCCCCCACTAGAATCCCCATACTTTAATGAAGACAGCTTCTCCATCCTGGAGGGGGAAATCAATCATTTCCTGGCCCAGGGACATGTACTAGTCTATGGTGACCTAAATGCCAGGACTGGACCAGAACCTGACACCCTCAGCACACAGGGGGACAAACACCTACCTAGAGGTGACAGCATTTCCTCACCCATATGCCCCCCTAGGCACAACTATGACAACATAACCAACAAAACCGGGTCACAACTCCTGCAGCTCTGTCGCACGCTGGGTATGTACATAGTCAACGGTAGGCTTCGAGGGGACTCCTATGGTATGTACACCTATTGCTCGTCTCTTAGCAGTAGTACTGTAGACTACTTTATCACTGACCTCAACCCAGAGTCTTTCAGAGCGTTCAGTCAGCCCACTGACACCTCTATCAGACCACAGCAAAATCACAGTCTACTTGAACTGAGAAATACTCAGTCATGAGGCATCAAAGGAACTGAGTAATATTAAGAAATGCTATAGATGGAAGGAAAGTAGTGTGGAAACCAACCAAAACACTATTAGGTAACAACAAATTCAATCCCTTTTAGACAATTTCCTGGACAAAACGTTCCACTGTAATAGTGAAGGTGTAAACTTGGCAGTAGAAAACCTAAACAGTATATTTGACTACTCAGCTTCCCTATCAAACCTAAAAATCTCAAATAGATAACCGAAGAAAATGAACAACAATGACAAATGGTTTGATGAAGAATGCAAAAACCTAAGAAAGAAATTGAGAAACCTGTCCAACCAAAAACATAGAGACCCGGAAAACCTGAGTCTACGCCTTCACTACGGTGAATCACTAAAACAATACAGAAATACACTACGGAAAAAGAAGGAACAGCACGTCAGAAATCAGCTCAATGTAATTGAAGAATCCATAGACTCTAACCACTTCTGGGAAAATTGGAAAACACTGAACAAACAACAACACGAATAATTATCTATCCAAAATGGAGATGCGTGGGTAAACCACTTCTCCAATCTTTTTGGCTCTATAACAAAGAACAAATAGCAAAAACATATACATGATCAAATACAAATCTTAGAATCAACTATCAAACACTACCACAACCCACTGGATTCCAGAACAAACTGGATTCCAGAACCCACTGGATTCCAGAACAAACTGGATTCTCCAATTACAATCAATGAACTACAGGACAAAATAAAACCCAAACCAGGACTGTGGGGTGAGACAGCGATGCAGCTTTAGCCCCACCCTCTTCAACATATATATCAACGAATTGGCGGGGGGCACTAGAACAGTCTGCAGCACCCAGCCTCACCCTACTAGAATCTGAAGTCAAATGTCTACTGTTTGCTGATGATCTGGTGCTTCTGTCCCCAACCAAGGAGGGCCTACAGCAGCACCTAGATCTTCTGCACAGATTCTGTCAGACCTGGGCCCTGGCAGTAAATCTCAGTGAGACAAAAATAATGGTGTTCCAAAAAAGGTCCAGTCGCCAGGACCACAAATACAAATTCCATCTAGACACCATTGCCCTAGAGCACACAAAAAAACTATACATACCTTGGCCTAAACATCAGAGCCACAGGTAACTTCCACAAAGCTAAGAGACAAGGCTGGAAAGGCCTTCTATGCCATCAAAGGAACATAAAATTCGACATACCAATTAGGATCTGGCTAAAAATACTTCAGTTATAGAACCCATTGTCCTTTATGTTTGCGAGGTCTGGGGTCCGCTCACCAACCAAGAATTCACACAATGGGACAAACACCAAATTGAGACTCATCGTGTAATTCTGCAAAAATATCCTCTGTGTACAAAGTAAAACACCAAATAATGCAGAGCAAAATTAGGCCGATGCCCACTAATTATCAAAATCCAGGAAAGAGGCGTTACATTCTACAACCACCTAAGAGGAAGTGATTCCCAAACCTTCCATAACAAAGCCATCACCTACAGAGAGATGAACCTGGAGAAGTGTCCCCTTAGCAAGCTGGTCCTGGGCTCTGTTCACAAACACACCCACAGAGCCCCAGGACAGCAACACCATTAGACCCAACCAAATCCGTAGGAACCATGTCGTTCCTAAGGAGAACACAGACAGAACCCACCATGTCGTTCCTAAGGAGAACACAGACAGAACCCACCATGTCGTTCCTAAGGAGAACACAGACAGAACCCACCATGTCGTTCCTAAGGGGAACACAGACAGAACCCACCATGTCGTTCCTAAGGAGAACACAGACAGAGCCCACCGTGTCGTTCCTAAGGAGAACACAGACAGAACCCACCATGTCGTTCCTAAGGAGAACACAGACAGAACTCACCATGTCGTTCCTAAGGAGAACACAGACAGAACTCACCATGTCGTTCCTAAGGAGAACACAGACAGAACCCACCATGTCGTTCCTAAGGAGAACACAGACAGAGCCCACCATGTCGTGTGTGTGTGTGTGTGTGTGTGTGTTTCAGACAGTGCTATCAACCTTCTGCCAGAACTGTGTTGAGGGAAATTCAGAGGGGAGACTGGTTGGAAACACACACACACACGACTGGTTGGAAATACACACACACACACACACACACAAACACAAACACAAACACACACACACACACACACACACACACACACACACACACACACACACACACACACACACACACACACACACACACACACACACACACGACTGGTTGGAAACAATGTGTTAGTAGGGCATTGATCATGAGTGGTTATTATAGGAAAGCTGAGGAGAGCCCGTGAGAGGTGTGTGTGAGCTGGGAGAGGTGTGTGTGAGCTGGGAGAGGTGTGTGTGAGCTGGGAGAGGTGTGTGTGAGCTGGGAGAGGTGTGTGTGTGAGCTGGGAGAGGTGTGTGTGCATGGCTTTGTAGCACACAACCCATATAACCTTACACATTGGAAAAACACAGGGTTTATTGAGAGAAGAGGGGAAAGAGAGAACAGAGAAGGAGGGAGAGGGGGAAGAGGAAAAAGGGAGGGGGGAGAGAAGAGAGGGGGAAGAGGGAGAGAAGGGGGAGGGAAGGGAGAGGGAGAAGGGGGAGGGAAGGGAGAGGGAGAAGAGGGGAAGAGAAGGGAGAGGGAGAAGGAAGGGAGAGGGAAGGGAGTGGGAGAAGAGGGGAAGAGAAGGGGAGAGGGAGAGGGAGAAGGGGGGAGGGAAGGGAGAAGAAGAGGGAGAAGGGGGGGGAGGGAAGGGAGAGGGAGAGGGAGAAGGGGGAGGGAAGGGAGAGGGAGAAGGGGGAGGGAAGGAGAGGGAGAAGGGGGAGGGAAGGGAGAGGGAGAAGGGGAGGGAAGGGAGAGGGAGAGGGAGAAGGGGAGGGAAGGGAGAGGGAGAAGGGGGGAGGGAAGGAGAGGGAGAAGGGGGAGGGAAGGGAGAGGGAGAAGGGGGAGGGAAGGGAGAGGGAGAAGAGGGGAAGAGAAGGGAGAGGGAGAAGAGGGGAAGAGAAGGGAGAGGGAGAAGGAAGGGAGAGGGAGAAGAGGTGAAGAGAAGGGAGGGGGAGAAGGAAGGGTGAGGGAGAAGGAAGGGAGAGGGAGAAGGGGGGAAGAGAATGGAGAGGGAGAAGAGGGGAAGAGAATGGAGAGGGAGAAGAGGGGAAGAGAATGGAGAGGGAGAAGAGGGGAAGAGAAGGGAGAGGGAGAAGGAAGGGAGAGGGAGATGAGGTGAAGAGAAGGGAGAGGGAGAAGGAAGGGAGAGGGAGAAGGGGGAGGGAAGGGAGAGGGAGAAGAAGAAGGGGGAGGGAAGTGAGAGGGAGAAGAAGAAGGGGGGAGGGGAGTGGGAGAAGAGGGGAAGAGAATGGAGAGGGAGAGGGAGAACGGGGGAGGGAAGGGAGAGGGAGAAAGGGGGGAGGGAAGGGAAAGGAGAGGGAGAAGAGGGGAAGAGAAGGGAGAGGGAGAGGGAGAAGGGGGGAGGGAAGGGAGAGGGAGAAAGGGAGGAGGGAAGGGAAGGGAAGGGAGAGGGAGAAGAGGGGAAGAGAAGGGAGAGGGAGAAGAGGGGAAGAGAATGGAGAGGGAGAAGAGGGGAAGAGAAGGGAGAGGGAGAAGAGGGGAAGAGAATGGAGAGGGAGAAGAGGGGAAGAGAAGGGAGAGGGAGAAGAGGGGAAGAGAAGGGAGAGGGAAGGGAGAGGGAGAAGGGGGAGGGAAGGGAGAGGGAGAAAGGGGGAGGGAAGGGAGAGGGAGAAGGGGGGAGGGAAGGGAGAGGGAGAAGGGAAGGGAGAGGGAGAAGAGGGGA
>NC_068444.1:1600919-1618516 GCF_023373465.1 Oncorhynchus keta
GAGAGAACCATAAAGGGTTCATTAGAGAACCATAAAGGATTCATTAGAGAACCATAAAGGGTTCATTAGAGAGAACCATAAAAGGGTTCATTAGAGAACCATAAAGGGTTCATTAGAGAACCATAAAGGGTTCATTAGAGACAACTATAAAGGGTTCATTAGAGAGAACCATAAAGGGTTCACTAGAGAACCATAAAGGGTTCATTAGAGAACAATAAAGGGTTCATTAGAGAGAACCACAAAGGGTTCATTAGAGAACAATAAAGGGGGTTCATTAGAGAGAACCATAAAGAGTTCATTAGAGAACCATAAAGGGTGCATTAGAGAACCATAAGAACCATAAAGGGTTCATTAGAGAACCATAAATGGTTCATTAGAGAGAACCATAAAGGGTTCATTAGAGAACTATAAAGGGTTCATTAGAGAACTATAAAGGGTTCATTAGAGAGAACCATAAAGGGTTCATTAGAGAGAACCATAAAGGGTTCATTAGAGAACCATAAAGGGTTCATTAGAGAGAACCATAAAGGGTTCATTAGAGAACTATAAAGGGTTCATTAGAGAACTATAAAGGGTTCATTAGAGAACTATAAAGGGTTCATTAGAGAACCATGAAGGGTTCATTAGAGAGAACCATAAAGGGTTGATTAGAGACAATTATAAAGGGTTCATTAGAGAACTATAAAGGGTTCATTAGAGAACCATAAAGGGTTGATTAGAGACAATTATAAAGGGTTCATTAGAGAACTATAAAGGGTTCATTAGAGAACCATAAAGGGTTCATTAGAGAGAACCATAAAGGGTTGATTAGAGACAATTATAAAGGGTTCATTAGAGAGAACCATAAAGGGTTCATTAGAGACAACTATAAAGGGTTCATTAGAGAACTATAAAGGGTTCATTAGAGAGAACCATAAAGGGTTCATTAGAGACAACTATAAAGGGTTCATTAGAGAGAACCATAAAGGGTTCATTAGAGAACCACAACGGGTTCATTAGAGACAACTATAAAGGGTTCATTAGAGAACTATAAAGGGTTCATTAGAGAACCATAAAGGGTTCATTAGAGAGAACCATAAAGGGTTCATTAGAGACAACTATAAAGGGTTCATTAGAGAGAACCATAAAGGGTTCATTAGAGAACCACAACGGGTTCATTAGAGACAACTATAAAGGGTTCATTAGAGAACTATAAAGGGTTCATTAGAGAACCATAAAGGGTTCATTAGAGAGAACCATAAAGGGTTCATTAGAGAGAACCATAAAGGGTTCATTAGAGAACACCATAAAGGGTTCATTAGAGAGAACCATAAAGGGTTCATTAGAGAGAACCATAAAGGGTTCATTAGAGAACCATAAAGCGTTCATCAGAGAGAACCATAAAGGGTTCATTAGAGAACTATAAAGGGTTCATTAGAGAACAATAAAGGGTTCATTAGAGAGAACCATAAAGGGTTCATTAGAGAACCATAAAGGGTTGATTAGAGAGAACCATAAAGGGTTCATTAGAGAACAATAAAGGGTTCATTAGAGAGAACCATAAAGGGTTCATTAGAGAACCATAAAGCGTTCATTAGAGAACCATAAAGGGTTCATTAGAGAACAATAAATGGTTCATTAGAGAGAACCATAAAGGGTTCATTAGAGAGAACCATGAAGGGTTCATTAGAGAACCATAAAGGGTTCATTAGAGACAACTATAAAGGGTTCATTAGAGAGAACCATAAAGGGTTCATTAGAGAACCAAACGGGTTCATTAGAGAACCATAAAGGGTTCATTAGAGAGAACCATAAAGGGTTCATTAGAGAACAATAAAGGGTTCATTAGAGAGAACCATAAAGGGTTCATTAGAGAACCATAAAGGGTTCATTAGAGAGAACCATAAAGGGTTAATTAGAGAACAATAAAGGGTTCATTAGAGAACAATAAAGGGTTCATTAGAGAGAACCATAAAGGGTTCATTAGAGAACCATAAAGCGTTCATTAGAGAACCATAAAGGGTTCATTAGAGAACAATAAATGGTTCATTAGAGAGAACCATAAAGGGTTCATTAGAGAACCATAAAGGGTTCATTAGAGACAACTATAAAGGGTTCATTAGAGAACCATAAAGGGTTCATTAGAGAACCATAAAGGGTTCATTAGAGAGAACTATAAAGGGTTCATTAGAGAGAACCATAAAGGGTTCATTAGAGACAACTATAAAGGGTTCATTAGAGAACAATAAAGGGTTCATTAGAGAGAACCATAAAGGGTTCATTAGAGAACCATAAAGGGTTCATTAGAGAACTATAACGGGTTCATTAGAGAACAATAAAGGGTTCATTAGAGACAATTATAAAGGGTTCATTAGAGAACATAAAGGGTTCATTAGAGAGAACCATAAAGGGTTCATTAGAGAACCATAAAGGGTTCATTAGAGACAACTATAAAGGGTTCATTAGAGAACAATAAAGGGTTCATTAGAGAGAAACATAAAGGGTTCATTAGAGAACCATAAAGGGGTTCATTAGAGAACCATAAAGGGTTCATTAGAGAACCACAACGGGTTCATTAGAACCATAAAGGGTTCATTAGAAACAAATATAAAGGGTTCATTAGAGAAACCATAAAGGGTTCATTAGAAACAACTATAAAGGGTTCATTAGAGAGAACCATAAAGGGTTCATTAGAGAACCACAACGGGTTCATTAGAGACAATTATAAAGGGTTCATTAGAGAGAACCATAAAGGGTTCATTAGAGAACCATAAAGGGTTCATTAGAGAGAACCATAAAGGGTTCATTAGAGAGAACCATAAAGGGTTCATTAGAGAACCATAAAGCTGTTCATCAGAGAGAACCATAAAGGGTTCATTAGAGAACAATAACGGGTTCATTAGAGACAACTATAAAGGGTTCATTAGAGATAACCATAAAGGGTTCATTAGAGAACCATTAAGAACCATAAAGGGTTAATTGGAGAACCATAACGGGTTCATTAGAGACAACTATAAAGGTTTCATTAGAGAACCATAAAGGGTTCATTAGAGAACTATAACGGGTTCATTAGAGAACCATAAAGGGTTCATTAGAGAACTATAAAGGGTTCATTAGAGAGAACCATAAAGGGTTCATTAGAGAAACCATAAAGGAGTTCATTAGAGAACCATAAAGGGTTCATTAGAGAGAAACATAAAGGGTTCATTAGAGAGAAACATAAAGGGTTCATTAGAGAACCATAAAGGGTTCATTAGAGAACTATAAAGGGTTCATTAGAGAACCATAAGGGTTCATTAGAGAACCATAAAGGGTCTAGAGAACTATAACGGGTTCATTAGAGAACCATAAAGGGTTCATTAGAGAACTATGGGTTCATTTTCTAAGAACCCTAAAGGGTTATAAGAACCTTAAAGGGTTCATTAGAAGAACCATAAAGGGTTCATTAGAGAACCATAAAGGAGTTCATTAGAGAACTAAAGGGTTCATTAGAAACCATAAAGGGTTCATTAGAGAACTATAACTTCTAATGAACCCTTTATAAAGGGTTCATTAGAGAGAACCATAAAGGGTTCATTAGAGAACCATAACGGGTTCATTAGAGAACCATAAAGGGTTCACTAGAGAGAACCATAAAGGGTTAATTAGAGAGAACCATAAAGGGTTCATTAGAGACAACCATAAGGGTTCATTACAGAACCATAAAGGGTTCATTAGAGAGAACCATAAAGGGTTCATTAGAGAGAACCATAAAGGGTTCATTAGAGAGAACCATAAAGGGTTCATTAGAGAGAACCATAAAGGGTTCATTAGAGACAACGATAAAGGGTTGATTGGAGAACCATAAAGGGTCCATTAGAGAACAGTAAAGGGTTCAACTAAAGCAGTATAGGATGAACAACTCCTTTAAACTTGAGGTTTAGGGGGACCCTTTAGGCTCACGAACAGCCCCAGAGGATCCTATAGGTCATGTTACATAAGGACTACTACTCACACAGGGTGGGTCCAGCATGACTACTGTTAGACACAGGAGATACCCATAAGAGAATAGAGAAGACGGGACAATAACAAGACAATAGAGAAGACAGAACAATAACAAGAGAATAGAGAAGACGGGACAATAACAAGACAATAGAGAAGACAGAACAATGACAAGACAATAGAGAAGACAGAACAATAACAAGACAATAGAGAAGACAGAACAATGACAAGAGAATAGAGAAGACAGAACAATGACAAGACAATAGAGAAGACAGAACAATGACAAGACAATAGAGAAGACAGAACAATGACAAGAGAATAGAGAAGACGGGACAATGACAAGACAATAGAGAAGACAGAACAATGACAAGAGAATAGAGAAGACAGAACAATGACAAGACAATAGAGAAGACAGAACAATGACAAGACAATAGAGAAGACAGAACAATGAAAAGAGAATAGAAGACGGGACAATAACAAGACAATAGAGAAGACAGAACAATGACAAGAGAATAGAGAAGACGGAACAATGACAATGAAAGACAATAGAGAATAGACGGGACAATGACAAGACAATAGAGAACACGGGACAATAACAAGACAATAGAGAAAGACGGACAAGACTATAACAAGAGAATAGAGAAGACGGGACAATAACAAGACAATAGAGAAGACGGGACTATGACAAGACAATAGAGAAGACAGAACAATGACAAGAGAATAGAGAAGACGGACAATGACAAGACAATAGAGAAGACGGGACAATGACAAGACAATAGAGAAGACAGGAAGACAATGACAAGAGAATAGAGAAGACAGAACAATAACAAGACAATAGAGAAGACGGGACTATGACAAGACAATAGAGAAGACAGAACAATGACAAGACAATAGAGAAGACAGAACAATGACAAGACAATAGAGAAGACAGAACAATGACAAGAGAATAGAGAAGACGGGACAATAACAAGACAATAGAGAAGATGGGACTATGACAAGACAATAGAGAAGACGGACAATAACAAGACAATAGAGAAGACGGGACAATGACAAGAGAATAGAGAAGACAGGACAATAACAAGACAATAGAGAAGACGGACTATGACAAGACAATAGAGAAGACGGGACAATGACAAGACAATAGAGAAGACGGACAATGACAAGAGAATAGAGAAGACAGAACAATAACAAGACAATAGAGAAGACGGACAATAACAAGACAATAGAGAAGACAGAACAATGACAAGAGAATAGAGAAGACAGAACAATAACAAGACAATAGAGAAGACGGGACAATAACAAGACAATAGAGAAGACAGAACAATGACAAGACAATAGAGAAGATGGGACAATGACAAGACAATAGAGAAGACGGGACTATGACAAGAGAATAGAGAAGACAGAACAATAACAAGAGAATAGAGAAGACGGGACTATAACAAGACAATAGAGAAGACAGAACAATGACAAGAGAATAGAGAAGACAGAACAATAACAAGACAATAGAGAAGACAGACACAATAACAAGACAATAGAGAAGACGGGACAATAACAAGACAATAGAGAAGACAGGACAATAACAAGACAATAGAGAAGACAGAACAATGACAAGAGAATAGAGAAGACAGAACAATAACAAGACAATAGAGAAGACGGGACAATGACAAGAGAATAGAGAAGACGGGACAATGACAAGACAATAGAGAAGACAGGACATTGACAAGACAATAGAGAAGACAGAACAATGACAAGAGAATAGAGAAGATGGGACAATGAGAAGACAATAGAGAAGACGGGACTATGACAAGACAATAGAGAAGACAGAACAATGACAAGAGAATAGAGAAGACGGGACAATAACAAGACAATAGAGAAGACAGAACAATGACAAGAGAATAGAGAAGATGGGACAATGAGAAGACAATAGAATAGAAGACAGAACAATGACAAGAGAATAGAGAAGATGGGACAATGAGAAGACAATAGAGAAGACGGACTATGACAAGACAATAGAGAAGACAGAACAATGACAAGAGAATAGAGAAGACGGGACAATAACAAGACAATAGAGAAGACAGAACAATGACAAGAGAATAGAGAAGATGGGACAATGAGAAGACAATAGAGAAGACGGGACTATGACAAGACAATAGAGAAGACAGAACAATGACAAGAGAATAGAGAAGACGGGACTATGACAAGACAATAGAGAAGACGGGACAATAACAAGAGAATAGAGAAGACGGGACAATGACAAGACAATAGAGAAGACGGGACAATAACAAGAGAATAGAGAAGACGGGACAATGACAAGACAATAGAGAAGACGGGACAATAACAAGAGAATAGAGAAGACGGGACTATGACAAGACAATAGAGAAGACAGAACAATGACAAGAGAATAGAGAAGACGGGACTATGACAAGACAATAGAGAAGACGGGACAATAACAAGACAATAGAGAAGACGGGACTATGACAAGACAATAGAGAAGACGGGACAATAACAAGAGAATAGAGAAGACGGGACTATGACAAGACAATAGAGAAGACGGACAATAACAAGAGAATAGAGAAGACGGGACAATAACAAGACAATAGAGAAGACGGGACTATGACAAGAGAATAGAGAAGACGGGACAATGACAAGAGAATAGAGAAGACGGGACTATGACAAGAGAATAGAGAAGACGGACAATGACAAGAGAATAGAGAAGACGGGACTATGACAAGAGAATAGAGAAGACGGGACTATGACAAGACAATAGAGAAGACGGGACAATAACAAGAGAATAGAGAAGACGGGACAATAACAAGAGAATAGAGAAGACGGGACAATAACAAGACAATAGAGAAGACGGGACTATGACAAGACAATAGAGAAGACAGAACAATGACAAGACAATAGAGAAGACAGAACAATAACAAGAGAATAGAGAAGACGGGACAATAACAAGACAATAGAGAAGACGGACAATGACAAGACAATAGAGAAGACAGAACAATGACAAGACAATAGAGAAGACGGGACAATAACAAGACAATAGAGAAGACAGAACAATGACAAGACAATAGAGAAGACAGAACAATAACAAGAGAATAGAGAAGACGGGACTATGACAAGACAATAGAGAAGACGGGACAATAACAGTTTGAGGAACAGAATCACAGATCCTTCAAAATCATATCAACACATTGGCTCACACTCAACACAATAATGTTTACGGTAATTGAATCTACTGTGGTCATGGAGTTCTCTCTCCCTCCCTCAATGTCTATACCCTTCTACCTCTTATTCCCTCTCCCCCTTCCTTGGTTACCAAGCCCACTGAACCCAATGACTCCCTCCCTCTCAATAACGCCCTGCGTGCCTCCCAAGAGAATCTCCAACCCTCCCAAGACCTCTCTTCACCCTGCGTGCCTCCCCCTCCTCCCCTCTCCAACCCTCTAGAAGACTCCCTCTCCAACCCAATCCCTCTCTTCGCCCTGCGTGCCTCTCCCTCCCTCCCCTCTCAACCCTCCCCTCCATAGACTCTTCGCCCAATGCGGCAGCCTATCCCTCCCTCCCCCTCTCCAAACCTCCCTATGACCTCCTCCTCCAACCCTCTCCCTCCCTCCCCTCTCCAACCCTCCTCTCAATCGCCCTGCGTGACAATAACCTCCCTCCCCTCTCCAACCCTGACAAGACAATCCAACCCTCTCCCTCCTCCCCCCAACGACTCCCTCCCTCCCCTCTCCAAACCTCCCTCCCTCCCCTCTCCAACCCTTCCCTCCAATCCCCCTCTCCAACCCTGACCCTCCCTCCCCAACGCCCTCCCTCCCTCCCCAATCCCCTCTCCAACCCTCCCCTCCTCTCTAGCCCTGCGTGCCTCTCCCTCCCTCTCCAACCCTCTCCTCCCTCCCCTCTCCAACCCTCCCCTCCCTGACAAGCCCTGCGTGCCTCTCCCTCCCCTCTCCAACCCTCTTCCTCCCTCCCCTCTCAACCCTCTCCCTCCCTCAGAACCTCCCAAGAGAATCCCTCCCTCCCCTCTCCCCTCCCTCCCCCTCTCCAACCCTCTCCCTCCCTCCCATCTCCAACCGTCTCCTCCCTCCCCTCTCCAACCCTCCCTCCCTCTCTTCGCCCCTGTGTGCCTCTCCCTCCTCCTCTCCAACCCTCCCCTCCATCTCTTCGACCTGCGTGACAATCTCCCTCCCTCCCCTCTCAACCCTCCCCCCTCCTCTCTCAACAATGCGTGCCTCTCCTCCCTCCCCCTCTCCAACCCTCCCTCCATCTCTTCGACAATGCGGCCGGGACTCCCTCCCTCCCCTCTCCAACCCTCCCCTCCATCTCTTCGACCTGCGTGCCTTCCCTCCCTCCCCTCTCCAACCCTCCCCCTCCACTTCGCCCATGTGCCTCTCCCTCCCTCTCCAACCCTCCCCTCTCCAACCCCTTCTCCCTCCCTCCCCTCTCCAACCCTCCCCCTCCCTCTCTTGCCCTGCGTGCCTCTCCCTCCCCTCTCCAACCCTCCCCCTCCCCTCTTCGCCCTGCGTGCCTCTCCCTCCCTCCCCTCCTCCAACCCTCTCCCTCCCTCCCCTCTCCCTCCCTCCCCTCTCCAACCCCTTCCCCTCCCTCTCTTCGCCCTGCGTGCCTCTCCTCCCTCCTCCCTCCCCTCTCCCTCCCTCCCCTCTCCAACCCTCTCCCTCCCTCCCTCCCTCCCTCCCTCCCTCCCTCCCTCTCCCCTCCCTTCTCCCCTCCCCCAACCCTCTCCAACCCTCCCCTCTCCAACCCCTCCCCCCTCTCCTTCGCCTGCGTGCCTCCCCTCCCTCCCCTCTCCTCCCTCCCTCCTCTCCAACCTCCCCTCTCCCTCCCCTCTCCCTCCCTCCCCTCTCCAACCCTCTCCCTCCTCCCCTCCAACCCCTCCCTCCTCCCTCCCTCCTCCAACCCTCTCCCTCCCTCCCCTCTCCAACCCTCTCCCTCCCTCCCCTCTCCAACCCTTCCCTCCCTCCCCTCTCCAACCCTCTCTCCCTCCCTCCCCTCTCCAAACCTCTCCTCCCTCCCTCCCTCCCTCCCCTTCCAACCCTTCTCCTCCCTCCCCTCTCCAACCCTCTCCAACCCTCTCCTCCCTCCCTCCCTCCCCTCTCCAACCCTCTCCCTCCCTCCCCTCTCCAACCCTCTGCCTCCATTCCTTATATTTCATTTTATTGAGGAATTCCAGAACAACTTTACAACCCAACAGGGTGTTCAGCTTCCACAGAAGAAATGCTTTACAACAGTTTGATATTTATTTTAAAGCTGTAAATTAGTTTGTGGAAGGAAAAGAAACTAGGACAAAAAGACAAACCAAACATAAACAAGTGGTCCTGGGGCTCTGTTCACAAACACACCCCACAGAGCCATCACCTACAGAGAGATGAACCTGGAGAAGAGTCCCTAAAGCAAGCTGGTCCTGGGGCTCTGTTCACAAACACAAACACACCCCACAGAGCCCCAGGACAGCAACACAATTAGACCCAACCAAATCATGAGAAAACAAAAAGATAATTACTTGACACATTGGAAAGAATTAACAAAAACAGAGCAAACTAGAATGTTATTTGGCCCTAAACAGAGAGGACACAGTGGGAGAATACCTGACCACTGTGACTGACCCAAACTTAAGGAAAGCTTTGACTATGTACAGACTCAGTGAGCATAACCTTGCTATTGAGAAAGGCCGCCGTAGGCAGACATGGCTCTCAAGAGAAGACAGGCTATGTGCACACTGTCCACAAAATGAGGTGGGAACTGAGATGCACTTCCTAACCTCCTGCCCAATGTATGACCATATTAGAGATACATATTTCCCTCAGATTAGACAGATCCACAAAGAATTCGAAAACAAATCCAATTTTGATAAACTGACATATCTACTGGGTGATATTCCACGGTGTGACGTCACAGCAGCAAGATTTGTGACCTGTTGCCACGAGAAAGTGAAGAACCAGTGAACCAGTGAAGAACCAGTGAAGAACCAAACACCATTGAAGAACCAGTGAAGAACCAGTGAACCAGTGAAGAACCAGTGAAGAACCAGTGATTTGAAGAACAAACACCATTGTTAATACAACCCATTTTAAGTGATTTATTTTGTAATGTTTAATGTTCATTTTTATTGATTATTTCACTTTTGTATATTATCTAGTTCACTTGCTTTGGCAATGTTAACACATGTTTCCCATGACAATAAAGCCCCTTGAATTGAAATGAATTGTAGAGAGAGCTAGAGATGCAGAGAGGGAGAGACAACATACCATGCAGGTTCCTCCGTGGTGGCACTGGTCTTTACTGTCGTTGAGATCTACACAGGAAAACAAAGATGACGTATCAGATGTTATCTACTAGCATGTATTAAACAAGATAATCAAGATACACAGGAAAACAAAGATGACGTATCAGATGTTATCTACTAGCACGTATTAAACAAGATAATCAAGATACACAGGAAACTAAAGATGATGTATCAGCTGTTATCTACTAGCATGTATAATGAAGATACACAGGAAACTAAAGATGATGTATCAGCTGTTATCTACTAGCATGTATAATGAAGATACACAGGAAACCAAAGATGATGTATCAGCTGTTATCTACTAGCACGTATTAAACAAGATAATCAACTCTGTCTGTGATAATGTAGTAATGAATTGTTCACCCTCCGTAAAATAAAGTGCCACCCCCCTTAAAGGAATCATCCCATTCCTTATGTAGTGCCCTACTACCCTGTGAATCCTAGTCCTTATGGAGTGTCCTAATACCCTGTGAATCATTTACATTTACATTTAAGTCATTTAGCAGACGCTCTTATCCAGAGCGACTTACAAATTGGTGCATACACCTTATGACATCCAGTGGAACAGCCACTTGCATCTAAATCTTTTTTGTGGGGGGTGAGAAGGATTACTTACCCTTACTTACCCTACCCTAGTCCTTATGTAGTGTCCTACCACCCTGTGAATCCTAGTCCTTATGTAGTTCCCTACCACCCTGTGAATCCTAGTCCTTATGTAGTGTCCTAATACCCTGTGAATCCTAGTCCTTATGTAGTGCCCTACTACCCTGTGAATCCTAGTCCTTATGTAGTGCCCTACTACCCTGTGAATCCTAGTCCTTATGTAGTGCCCTACCACCCTGTGAATCCTAGTCCTTATGTAGTGTCCTATCACCCTGTGAATCCTAGTCCTTATGTAGTGTCCTACCACCCTGTGAATCCTAGTCCTTATGTAGTGCCCGACCACCCTGTGAATCCTAGTCCTTATGTAGTGTCCTAATACCCTGTGAATCCTAGTCCTTATGTAGTGCCCTACCACCTGTGAATCCTAGTCCTTATGTAGTGTCCTAATACCCTGTGAATCCTAGTCCTTATGTAGTGCCCTACTACCCTGTGAATCCTAGTCATTATGTAGTGCCCTACCACCCTGTGAATCCTAGTCCTTATGTAGTGTCCTAATCCTACCCTGTGAATCCTAGTCCTTATGTAGTGCCCTACTGTGACCCTGTGAATCCTAGTCCTTATGTAGTGCCCTACCACCCTGTGAATCCTAGTCCTTATGTAGTGCCCCCTAATCCTAGTCCCCCTACTACCCTGTGAATCCTAGTCCTTATGTAGTGCCCTACCACCCTGTGAATCCTAGTCCTTATGTAGTGTCCTACTACCCTGTGAATCCTAGTCCTTATGTAGTGCCCTACCACCCTGTGAATCCTAGTCCTTATGTAGTGTCCGACCACCCTGTGAATCCTAGTCCTTATGTAGTGCCCTACCACCCTGTGAATCCTAGTCCTTATGTAGTGTCCTAATACCCTGTGAATCCTAGTCCTTATGTAGTGCCCTACTACCCTGTGAATCCTAGTCATTATGTAGTGCCCTACCACCCTGTGAATCCTAGTCCTTATGTAGTGTCCTACCACCCTGTGAATCCTAGTCCTTATGTAGTGCCCTACCACCCTGTGAATCCTAGTCCTTATGTAGTGTCCTAATACCCTGTGAATCCTAGTCCTTATGTAGTGCCCTACCACCCTGTGAATCCTAGTCCTTATGTAGTGCCCTACGACCCTGTGAATCCTAGTCCTTATGTAGTGCCCTACAACCCTGTGAATCCTAGTCCTTATGTAGTGCCCTACTACCCTGTGAATCCTAGTCCTTATGTAGTGCCCTACGACCCTGTGAATCCTAGTCCTTATGTAGTGCCCTACCACCCTGTGAATCCTAGTCCTTATGTAGTGCCCTACTACCCTGTGAATCCTAGTCCTTATGTAGTGTCCTACCACCCTGTGAATCCTAGTCCTTATGTAGTGTCCTAATACCCTGTGAATCATAGTCCTTATGTAGTGTCCTATCACCCTGTGAATCCTAGTCCTTATGTAGTGTCCTACCACCCTGTGAATCCTAGTCCTTATGTAGTGTCCTACCACCTTGTGAATCCTAGTCCTTATGTAGTGCCCTACTACCCTGTGAATCCTAGTCCTTATGTAGTGCCCTAGAGCCCCAGAGACAGGTGTTCTAGAGCTACAGAGACAGGTGTTCTAGAGCTACAGAGACAGGTGTTATAGATCCCCAGAGGCAGGTGTTCTAGAGCTACAGAGGCAGGTGTTCTAGAGCAACAGAGACAGGTGTTCTAGAGCTACAGAGACAGGTGTTCTAGAGCTACAGACACAGGTGTTCTAGAGCTACAGAGACAGGTGTTCTAGAGCTACAGAGACAGGTGTTCTAGATCCCCAGAGGCAGGTGTTCTAGAGCTACAGAGGCAGGTGTTCTAGAGCTACAGAGGCAGGTGTTCTAGAGCTACAGAGACAGGTGTTCTAGAGCTACAGAGACAGGTGTTCTAGAGCTACAGAGACAGGTGTTCTAGAGCTACAGACACAGGTGTTCTAGAGCTACAGAGACAGGTGTTCTAGAGCTACAGAGACAGGTGTTCTAGAGCTACAGAGACAGGTGTTCTAGAGCTACAGAGACAGGTGTTCTAGAGCTACAGAGACAGGTGTTCTAGAGCTACAGAGACAGGTGTTATAGATCCCCAGAGGCAGGTGTTCTAGAGCTACAGAGGCAGGTGTTCTAGAGCTACAGAGGCAGGTGTTCTAGAGCTACAGAGACAGGTGTTCTAGAGCTACAGAGACAGGTGTTCTAGAGCTACAGAGACAGGTGTTCTAGAGCTACAGAGACAGGTGTTCTAGAGCTACAGAGGCAGGTGTTCTAGAGCTACAGAGACAGGTGTTCTAGAGCTACAGAGGCAGGTGTTCTAGAGCTACAGAGACAGGTGTTCTAGAGCTACAGAGACAGGTGTTATAGATCCCAAAGGCAGGTGTTCTAGAGCTACAGAGACAGGTGTTCTAGAGCTACAGAGACAGGTGTTCTAGAGCTACAGAGGCAGGTGTTCTAGAGCTACAGAGACAGGTGTTCTAGAGCTACAGAGGCAGGTGTTCTAGAGCTACAGAGACAGGTGTTCTAGAGCTACAGAGACAGGTGTTATAGATCCCCAAAGGCAGGTGTTCTAGAGCTACAGAGACAGGTGTTCTAGAGCTACAGAGACAGGTGTTCTAGAGCTACAGAGACAGGTGTTCTAGAGCTACAGAGACAGGTGTTCTAGAGCTACAGAGACAGGTGTTCTAGAGCTACAGAGCTGCAGCTAAACAGAACAGTCTCAGTTCTACTCACTGATGTCACAGTTCAGCCCCGTCCAACCAGCGTCACACTCGCAGAAGTATCCACCAATCAGGTTGCGGCAGGAGTTGGCGTTGACACAGGGCTTGCTGTCGCATTCGTTGGCATCTGGAGAGGAGGCGGATTAATAACACAGCATGGTTAGTGTGAAGACAGATAATCATTATGAGTCCACTTCCTACACTCAATGTTCATAAAGTACTATGTTAAAGTCAAAGACACAGTGAATGAAGGCAATAGAGAAATCCAGAGATCCTGAGAAAACGAGGTTGTAGAGGAGTAGAGAGAAGAGAAGAGAGAGAGGGAGAGAGGGAGAGAGAGACAGAGGGAGAGAGAGAGACAGAGGGAGAGAGAGAGACAGAGGGAGAGAGAGACAGAGGGAGAGAGAGACAGAGGGAGAGAGAGACAGAGGGAGAGAGAGACAGAGGGAGACAGAGGGAGAGAGAGGGAGACAGAGGGAGAGAGAGGGAGACAGAGGGAGAGAGAGGGAGAGAGAGAGAGAGAGAGAGAGAGAGAGAGAGAGAGAGAGAGAGAGAGAGAGAGAGAGAGAGAGAGAGAGGGAGAGAGAGGGAGAGAGAGGGAGAGAGAGACAGAGGGAGAGAGAGACACAGAGGGAGAGAGAGACAGAGGGAGAGAGAGACAGAGGGAGAGAGAGACAGAGACAGAGGGAGAGAGAGACAGAGGGAGACAGAGGGAGAGAGAGGGAGACTGAGGGAGAGGGAGAGAGGGAGAGAGCGAGAGACTGAGGGAGAGGGAGAGAGGGAGAGAGAGAGAGAGAGAGAGAGAGAGAGAGAGAGAGAGAGAGAGAGAGAGAGAGAGAGAGAGAGAGAGAGAGAGAGAGAGAGAGAGAGAGAGAGAGAGAGAGAGAGAGAGACAGAGGGAGAGAGAGACAGAGGGAGAGAGAGACAGAGGGAGACAGAGGGAGAGAGAGAGAGAGGGAGAGAGAGACAGAGGAGAGAGAGAGAGAGAGACAGAGGGAGAGAGAGACAAAGGGAGAGAGAGACAGAGGGAGAGAGAGACAGAGGGAGACAGAGGGAGACTGAGGGAGAGAGAGAGAGAGGGGGAGAGACAGAGACAGACAGAGGGAGAGAGAGAGACAGAGGGAGAGACAGAGGGAGACACAGACAGAGGGAGAGAGAGAGACAGAGGGAGAGAGAGAGACAGAGGGAGAGACAGAGGGAGACACAGACAGAGGGAGAGAGAGAGACAGAGGGAGAGAGAGAGACAGAGGGAGAGACAGAGGGAGACACAGACAGAGGGAGAGAGAGACAGAGGGAGAGAGAGAGACAGAGGGAGAGACAGAGGGAGAGACAGACAGAGGGAGAGAGAGAGACAGAGGGAGACACAGAGGGAGAGACAGACAGAGGGAGAGACAGAGGGAGAGACAGACAGAGGGAGAGACAGAGGGAGAGACAGACAGAGGGAGAGACAGACAGAGGGAGAGACAGAGGGAGAGAGAGACAGAGGGAGAGAGAGAGACAGAGGGAGACACAGACAGAGGGAGAGAGAGACAGAGGGAGAGAGAGAGACAGAGGGAGACACAGACAGAGGGAGAGAGAATGTGTGTATCTCACCTATGCGACAGGTCTTGCCGGTCCACTGAGGAGGACAGTGACACTTATAAGCATGAACCAGATCCTGACAGGTCCCACCGTGGTTACAGGGGTTAGGAGAGCACTCATCAACATCTAGCAGACAGGAAAGATACATTAACGTGTGTGTGTGTGTGTGTGTGTGTGTGTGTGTGTGTGTGTGTGTGTGTGTGTGTGTGTGTGTGTGTGTGTGTGTGTGTGTGTGTGTGTGTGTGTGTGTGTGTGTGTGTGTGTGTGTGTGTGTGTGTGTGTGTGTGTGTGTGTGTGTGTGCGTGTGTGTGTACAGACTTACTGATGCTACAGGAGGGTCCGCTCCAACCCGCTCCACATACACACCCATAACCCTGACTGGTCTCGACACAGTTCCCTCCATTAGAGCAGGGGTTGGAGAGACACGCATGCTCTGCTGTGGGGGGAAGACACACAGGGTTAAAGACACATGCTGGGAGAGAGTGACTGGCCAATGAGAGCAGAGAGGACCTGGGAGCAGAGAGGACCTGGGAACAGAGAGTACCTGGGAGGAGAGAGGACCTGGGAACAGAGAGGACCTGGGAGAGGAGAGGACCTGGGAACAGAGAGGACCTGGGAACAGAGAGGACCTGGGAGAGGAGAGAACCTGGGAGAGGAGAGAACCTGGGAGCAGAGAGGACCTGGGAGAGGAGAGGACCTGGGAGGAGAGAGGACCTGGGAGGAGAGAGGACCTGGGAGAGGAGAGGACCTGGGAACAGAGAGGACATGGGAGAGGAGAGGACCTGGGAGAGGAGAGGACCTGGGAGGAGAGAGGACCTGGGAACAGAGAGGACCTGGGAACAGAGAGGACCTGGGAACAGAGAGGACCTGGGAGAGGAGAGAACCTGGGAGCAGAGAGGACCTGGGAGCAGAGAGGACCTGGGAACAGAGAGGACCTGGGAACAGAGAGGACCTGGGAGAGGAGAGGACCTGGGAACAGAGAGGACCTGGGAGAGGAGAGGACCTGGGAACAGAGAGGACCTGGGAGAGGAGAGGACCTGGGAACAGAGAGGACCTGGGAACAGAGAGGACCTGGGAACAGAGAGGACCTGGGAGAGGAGAGAACCTGGGAGAAGAGAGGACCTGGGAGCAGAGAGGACCTGGGAGAGGAGAGGACCTGGGAACAGAGAGGACCTGGGAGAGGAGAGGACCTGGGAGGAGAGAGGACCTGGGAGAGGAGAGGACCTGGGAACAGAGAGGACATGGGAGAGGAGAGGACCTGGGAGGAGAGAGGACCTGGGAACAGAGAGGACCTGGGAACAGAGAGGACCTGGGAGAGGAGAGAACCTGGGAGCAGAGAGGACCTGGGAGCAGAGAGGACCTGGGAACAGAGAGGACCTGGGAACAGAGAGGACCTGGGAGAGGAGAGGACCTGGGAACAGAGAGGACCTGGGAGAGGAGAGGACCTGGGAGGAGAGAGGACCTGGGAACAGAGAGGACCTGGGAGAGGAGAGGACCTGGGAGGAGAGAGGACCTGGGAACAGAGAGGACCTGGGAGCAGAGAGGACCTGGGAGCAGAGAGGACCTGGGAGCAGAGAGGACCTGGGAGCAGAGAGGACCTGGGAGCAGAGAGGACCTGGGAGCAGAGAGGACCTGGGAACAGAGAGGACCTGGGAGGAGAGAGGACCTGGGAACAGAGAGGACCTGGGAGGAGAGAGGACCTGGGAGGAGAGAGGACCTGGGAACAGAGAGGACCTGGGAGCAGAGAGGACCAGGGAGCAGAGAGGACCTGGGAGCAGAGAGGACCTGGGAGCAGAGAGGACCTGGGAGCAGAGAGGACCTGGGAGCAGAGATGACCTGGGAACAGAGAGGACCTGGGAGAGAAGAGGACCTGGGAGAGAAGAGGACCTGGGAACAGAGAGGACCTGGGAACAGAGAGGACCTGGGAACAGAGAGGACCTGGGAACAGAGAGGACCTGGGAGCAGAGAGGACCTGGGAGCAGAGAGGACCTGGGAGCAGAGAGGACCTGGGAGCAGAGAGGACCTGGGAGCAGAGAGGACCTTGGAACAGAGAGGACCTGGGAACAGAGAGGACCTGGGAGCAGAGAGGACCTGGGAGCAGAGAGGACCTGGGAGCAGAGAGGACCTGGGAGCAGAGAGGACCTTGGAACAGAGAGGACCTGGGAGCAGAGAGGACCTGGGAGCAGAGAGGACTTGGGAACAGAGAGGACCTGGGAACAGAGAGGACCTGGGAACAGAGAGGACCTGGGAGAGGAGAGGACCTGGGAACAGAGAGGACCTGGGAACAGAGAGGACCTGGGAACAGAGAGGACCTGGGAACAGAGAGGACCTGGGAGCAGAGAGGACCTGGGAGCAGAGAGGACCTGGGGAGCAGAGAGGACCTGGGAGCAGAGAGGACCTGG